>NC_136980.1:26861395-27008895 GCF_032717465.1 Coenobita brevimanus
ATGAAGGTGACAGTGAAGACGTTCCAGGGCTGTCTACTTCATCCACTCCAAAAGTTCCACGTTTGGATCCAAGGCAAAGGTGGGTTATTGATGACCCTGTACTTCTTGCCGCATGTGATCGGACAGGTATATCAACGCAAGCTGCAATGCAAGACGTAACTCCCGCCTTGATTAAAGCAGGGCTTGACATGGGGGAACTCACCTTGTCTGTCGGATCTCTCCACTCTGTTCGGAAAAAATCAAGGACTCAGATCGCTGAAAAAATAAAAAAAGAATTCCAGCCACAACCATCCTTGATTCTCCATTTTGATGGAAAGCTCTTGCCCAGCATCGTTGGTGGTGGCCACAGTGTTACAGGGATTGGTACAGAGATGATCCTGGCGATCCCTAAGATCCCTGCTGGAACGGGCGAAGCAATGGGAGCAGCAGTGCTAAGGACTCTAGATAAATGGCCGGAAGTAAAGCCCTGGATTGCAGGGCTCTGTTTTGATACTACAGCGTCTAACACCAGGGCTCACAGCGGAGCTTGCTTTGTCATTGAAAGAGGTCTCCAAGTCCCACTGTTGTTCTTGGCATGCAGGCACCACATGTGTGAACTCATAGTGGCAGGGATCTTTGACCTCTTTTTCTCTTCTTCTGGTCCTGAAATTCCTCTCTTCGGTCGATTCAAAGAGTTCTGGAACAAAATTGACACAGATTCCTTCGATCCCTACAATGATGACCTAGATGAAAAATCTCAGTCGTGGATTGCCAACAGAGCCGAGGACATTGAACATTTCATACTCAGCCACATGGATCGTGCGCAACCCCATGATGACTACCTTGAGCTCCTCCAGCTGTCTTTGGCTTTTCTGGGCAAGAAGCCAGCATGGATGACCTTTCATTATCCAGGTGCCTATCACAGAGCATGTTGGATGGCCAAACACCTTTTCTGTCTAGAGATCTTCCTTTTCAGAAATCAGCTGAAGGATGCAGTCTCCTTCTCTTTCACATGGCATCAAAAGGAGGCCATCAAACGCATCTGTGTCTTTCTCATCACCATCTGTGTGATGCACTGGTTTGAAGCCCCAAATGCTGTTGACACTCCAATCAATAACCTCAATCTCCTGAAGAAGACTAAAGAATTCAAAGAAGTGGATCCCGTTGTAGCAAAGAAGGCAGTGGACAAAATCAAAAGCCACTTCTGGTACCTCAGTGAGGACCTGGCTCCACTAGTCATGTATTCTGACAAAGTCTCTGTTGAGGAAAAGCAGGAAATGCTGAAAAATATGACCACAGCACTGCCGAGGAAGAAGGGTCTGCACCGTTTGAGCATGAAGACGATTGATAAGGCATCAGATACGAGAATCTCTAAGTTTGTCTCCCAGAAGTCGAAAAATCTCTTCCAGTGTTTGAAGCTGGATACTTTGACAAGCACCAATGACCTCTGTCCCATTGCTGATGTCATGGCCAACCTAAAAGTGGTCAGTGACGCTGCTGAGCAGTCAGTCAAACGGCAATGGACTACAACAGTGGTCTGACGAAGAATGAAGAAGAACGACAGCTTATTTTCCACACTGTGCAGCACCACAGAGCCCTCTACGACTCGAACAAAAAATCCCACATGTAATAAACTGATTATGTTTGTCGTATACCTCAAAAATATTGTTTCTTTTTGTACCACATTGTTTATTTTTACCTTTTTTCACCATACTCTTCACGTACTCAGATCAGTTAGATTTACAGAAGGCAGGGATATTGAGGCACGACTTTACATTGATAAAAAGCCATAATTATTTGCTTGAATGTTTTGTTTGTAAAGTGGAATCGATTGCATACTTTGCCCACCTAAATATCCAAATATGTATATATATATATATATATATATATATATATATATATATATATATATATATATATATATATATATATATATATATATATATATATATATATATATATATATATATATATATATATATATATATATATATATATATATATATATATATATATATATATATATATATATATATATATATATATATATATATATATATATATATATATATATATAATTGTCATCATCATCATCCAGACCACCTTTCTCACCCTAGGGCAAGGTGAGGAGTAGCAATGTCCAGAGAGCCCAGATTTGCCCAATCTAATGGGCCACGCTTCCATTCACTCATCATTCAAGCCGCGGAATCCTGGCTCTATCGGATACGCCAAAAACATTCACCATGATATGTAGCTTCACATAAGCATATCCGACTGAGTTAATCCGGACACTGCCAAGTTAAAAAGGGGTGCCAAATCCATGATCATGCACTTCTCCTCACAACATTTATCCAGCCACACTGATCTCTTGTCAGTTCCCTAGCCTCACCGACTTCCAAACCTCTCTTCTTCACACACTCATCAACCATATCTCTCCACCTTCTCCTTGGCCCACCTCGACTCCTCCCTTATTCAGATTCACTCAGAAGTACCTTTTTCACCATTCTCTTGTTATCCATTCTGTGCACATGACCATACCATCTCATTACACTTTCTTCGATACTGGTGTCCACCGACTTCCTCACTCCATATCTTTCACGAATCACATTATTTCGCATCCTATCCACCCTCTGTACTCCACATACGTTCTTCAGCAGTGCCATCCCCACTGCTCTTACTCTTGACTTTTCATTTTCATGCCACACCATAGTCTCACGTCCATATGTTGAAGTTCGCACTAGCACTCCTTCATGTAAACCTCGTGCAGCTGCAACACTCAAACCTCTGTTTCTTATCCATGCCTTTATTGCACCAGCTACTTCTTTTGCACATTTTCCTCACTTTTCTATCACTGTACCCAGGTATTTGAACTCTATCACCAATTTCAGTCTCTCTGAATTCACTGCAACATCGCACTGGGAGTCACCTTCTCTCTCAGAAATCATCACTTTACTCTTTTCTACATTTAGTCTCAAGGCACGACGTTCACAGACATCAGCAAAATTCTGCACTAGCCTACCAAGTTCTTGTCCGGTACTTGCAAGCAGTACTGCATCATCAGCATACAACAAATTTGAGATATTCCATCCATCACCATTCATTACAAACGCCATCCCTCTCTCCATTACTCGTGTTTTTACTTCTCTCATCACCCTATCCATATGTATATTGAACAACTATGGGGATATCACACAACCTTGTCGCACGCCAACATCGTTCGTTAACCATTAACTTAGATGCCCATTAACCCTTACACATGCTTCATTACCATCATAAAAATTCTTGACTGCACCTTCATTACCATCTACACCGTACATGGGCAAAACTTTCCACAATCCTTCTCTGTCCACTTTGTTGTATGCATTTTCCAGATCCATGAATGCCATAAATTCCTTATGGTCTTCTCTGCTATCTGTCTCACTGCAAATGTTTGATCCACGTATCCTCTGCCACTCCTAAAGCCACCCTGTTCATCACTCACTAGGACTTCCGATATCTCTCTTACTTTATAATAATTCTTCCATATACCTTCCCTACCACACTCAGTAAACTTATGCCACGATAATTCTAGCACTTGCTTCGCACATCTGTATTTTTGTACAAGGGTACAATCACAGCCTTTTTCCACACTGCGGGCACAGTTTCACTCATCCATGCCTTCTTGCATATCTCCAACAAGCACTTCATTCCACTCTCTCCACTACACTTACTGTAAGCATCTCTGCATACATCTCATCAACCCCAGCTGCTTTCCCATTTTTCAGCCGCTTCACAGCACTCTTCACCTGTGCGAGTGTCACTTCTCCTGGCACTGCATTCCTTCTCTGAAAACCCCCCAAACCAGTCATTATTTACAGCCGTTCTGCTCTCTCTTTTCCCATTCATCAGGCTTTCAAAATATTATCTCCATCTGGTCCTTACCTCATCCCCATGGGTTAATAATCTACATCCTTCACACCATAACATTTCTTTCCACTTTCACTTCTACATTTCCACACCTCTTTCCAGAATAACTTCCTATTTTCAGAGTAGTTTGCATTCATTTTTCTTCATAGATCATCATTTACATATATAAACGCTTCCAAGCCGCTCTGTCACCCACCATTTGACTACCCTCCCCCCAACGCACTCCCCACTCCCTCATATACCTCTCAACTCCATCCCTCCACCTCATCCTCGGTCTACCCTTCCCTTTCCCTCCCTCCACCTCACCTACATACACCCTCTTAGTCAGTATTTCATTCTCCATTCTCTCCACATGTCCAAACCACCTCAGTGTATTTCTCCTAATCTTCTCAACTACATCCACATCCACCCCACAACGTTCCTTCATTTCTTCATTCGTCAACCTGTCCCTCCAAGTCACTCCACATGCTCCTCTCAAGTAACTCATTTCCACTGCTCTCACTCTTGACTTGTTCCTCTCTTGCACAAAGCCTCTCCTTGCTTCCATACGTCAGGGTAGGGATCACAATACTGTCATCCAGTGACTTCTTAACTTCCATACTCACTTCCCTATTTCTCATCACTGCTTTCAGTGAACCAACAACCTTCCTTCCCTGCTGTAGCCTATCACGCACTTCATCCCACAAAGTGCCATCCTTACTCATCACACTACCCAAGTACTTGAATGCACTCACATTCCCCATATCCTCACCATCCAACCTCACTGTACATTCTGTGACTTCATTCCTCTCAAACACCATAACTTTACTTTTGTTTACATTAACTTTGAGATTCCTCCTCCTACACACCGTCCCAAATTCATTCACCAAACCTTGGAACTCCCATTCATCTTCACTCAACAATACTGTATCATCAGCAAACAGCAACACCGGAATCTTCCAAATCTCACCCTCATTCATTAGAGTCACCCCCACGTCCACTGCCCTACTTTGCACCTCCTTTACAACCTCATCCATGTATAATCAGCCATGGAGACATCACACAACCCTGTTTCAGTCCCACACTGAGATCAAAGGACTCACTCAGCTAACCATCCACTCGCACCATAGCCCTAGCTCCTTCGTACATACTTTTCAGTTTTCAACAATTTCCCATCCACTCCATATATTCTTAATATCTTCCACATACCTTGCCTATCTATTCTGTCATAAGCTTCCTCCAAGTCCATGAAGGCAGCATACACTTTCTTTCCCTTCTTTAGATACTTCTCCACTGAACACCTTAGAACAATTATCTGATCTACACACCCTTTTCCCTTCCTAAATCCCTCTTGTTCTTCTCCAACTAGCTCCGTTGTCATATGCCTAACCCTATCAATGAGTATTCTACCATATATTTTTCCAGTCACACTAAGAAGACAAATATCCATATGGTTACCACATACTTCTCTCTCCCCTTTTCCTTTGTATAAAGGAATAATTATACCTGATTTCCAGTCCTCTGGAACCCTTCCCTCTTCCCAAGCCAATCTACACAACTTCCATATCCACTCCACAACAATCTCACCCCCATACTTCAGCATTTCACCACACACTTCATCAATTCCTGGGGCCTTTCCCAACTTGATCTTCTTCATTGCTTCCACTACTTCTGCCCTACTGATCTCTACCTCCCTCCTCTCATCTTGTCTTCTCCCAGCCATTCCCCAACCACTTATACTTGCACTGCTCTCACTCTCTACATTCAACAAATCCCCAAAGTGCTCCTTCCATCTCCTCAATTTCTCTCTCTTCTCCACCAACAATCGATTATTCCTATCTTTCATTCCCCTACTATTTCCCCTTTCACACTGCCTTACTTTCTTTACCTCATTCCAAAACAATTTCATATTCTCCCTCCATTTCACACTCAGATTCCTCCCAAATTCTTCAACCACTTTCTTCTTACTCTCCTTCACCAGTCTCTTCACCTCCCTTCTCCTGCTCACATATACCTCTCTCTTCTCTCTCTCATCTCCTCCCCTACCTCTACTCGCTAGCCATTCACTATATGCCTTCTTCTTTTGTTCTACAGCTCGTTTCACCTCATCATTCCACCATGCTGTCCCTTGCACACCCCTGCATCTCCTCCTCACTCCACAAACCAGCTCACATGCTGCACATATCTCTTCCGTGAATATCTTATGTACGTCTTCCTCCCCTTCCATCTTCTCTAATTCATACTTTCCCAATCTTTCTTCCAGTATGCTCTTATACTCATTTTCTCACTATCTTGCAACTTCTCCACTCTTCTCACGGGGGCTGTTTCCTTCTGTCTTCTTCTTCGTCTCTTCAACCATTTTCTTTGCAGCTTTACCTTGGCCATCACTAAGTGATTGTCCAAGACTCCGTTCCCCCACCCTCTCCACACTCTTGCATCCAACAATTGTCTTCTCATTCGCTCATCCACACACACGTAGTCTGTCATTGCCTTTCGTTCAACAAATTCACCATCCATCCTTCTCATTACTCTCCATGTATACCTGTGGATCATCTTATGCCGAAAGTAGGTGTTAGCTATTGCCAACCCCTTATCAGCACAGATGACCACCAAAGCACTACCTTTCCCATCTACTTCAGCTGGCACACCCCACTCACCAACCACTCCATCCACTCGTACATTCCCAAATTTGCCATTATATATATATATATATATATATATATATACACTAACAGGGGTACCCGGCATTGCCGGGCCAAAAGACAAGCACACTAATCCTATTTGTTTTAGTTCAATCTTTCTTTCTACTCCAGAAAGACCATGTACCTCTTATGTGTTTGAAGAGGGATTATAAGAGGTCTAGGAACTTTCTATTTCAGCTTTTGCAGACTACAACATTGTATTTATGAGCATTTGTTTCCTATTACCGGTGACCTCAAATGACCTCCGACTGGTGACCTCAAATGACCTCGGAGGTTAACCTCACACAGACTGTGTCTAAACTGGAGGTCATGTGAGTCTGCATGCCAAAAATTGGGTCGCAAGAGTACCCGGCATCGACTGGGCTAAAAAGGCGATCACTCTCCGAGTGACCAGAAATGACCCAGATCTGAATTTTGACCCCCCCAAAACAATCCTTGGGTCACACTGATTCATAGTGTATATGGGTCTGGGTGTCTCTGGCCCTTGGTTTGGGCGTGATTGAAGGGCAAACCATCAAACAAACAAACAGACAAACAACACGGCTTAAATATATATTTTCATTCATTCATTCATTGCCAGACGCCATGTATCCCAAACGGGGTGGCCAAGGGCTTAGAGTTAATTGTTTTACAGGGAGGGGCACTAATCCTCCACCAACCCCACTTGACACGTAGGGAGAACGTTATGCCAACAGCATCTGGTGTTCCCAGGTGGTCACCCATCCAAGTACTAACCAGACCCAACGTTGCTTAATACAGTATATATATATATATATATATATATATATATATATATATATATATATATATATATATATATATATATTACAGTACTCCTAGTCCTTTACAACAATCATCTCGAGGGAACCATTGAGTTTGATGCAGTTTTCTTTCCTTTGTATTTCTCTCCTATCCCCCTCACTCCACCACCCTATTCCACTCCTGACTCCTGCTCTATTCCCCCACTCCCTCACTTTTCCTTCTCCTTAACTTCTTTCCCTTATCCTTGTGATAGGGGAGGCGGAGGTTGCAGAACCTCCCCACTTCATACGGTAAATCCACAATTAATATTGGCCTCTGTGAACTCAGTGCAGTCAGCATGCTTAAATTTATTATTGCCCACTTAGCGAGGTAAAAATGTGATCGCCTGTGTGTGTGTGTGTGTGTGTGTGTGTGTGTGTGTGTGTGTGTGTGTGTGTGTGTGTGTGTGTTACTAGAATATCTCAAAGCTAATGGGCAACTTGTATCCATTTTTCTGGGCATTATCCGACGCTACATGACCTCTTTGTTGATAATTTTGGCGAAGCTGCGATGGTATGCCTCCGATTGCCAGAGGATATTGCAAAAAAAAGTTTCTCATTTTTTTTTTTTTTGCTTGCCATAATTCACCATATTCTGTCGTACTCTCAGCAAAGACAGCAGCTATTAAAAGAGAAACAATTAGAAATTCTTCAAAGCCCTGTTATACTCAATGATCTTCACCAACATAATCTCCCTAACTTCAGGTTCCTTAATGCTAGTGTGATATTTAACTCAGTAAGGGTAAACAGTGAAATCTTATGACTGCTTTTTGATTTTGGCGAAGCTGTGGTGGTAAGTTCCCGATTGCCTGAGGATTGGCGATGGCCAGTGATACGTATTCGTGGGTGAATGCTTTGCCTTTTACTTTAACTGCTTTTCCCCTCATCTCCTCTACTTTCTCCCTCCACTTCTATCCACAAACCCCCTATTCCCAACTCTCTCACACTCATATTTCATCCCATTCTCTCCCTCTCCCCATTCCTCATCCAGTTCCAAGTAATTCCCCAACCCTTCAACACGCACCCTCATTTTCATAAATGGGGGGATAAAATTAAAGGAAAGGTATGGTAAGGGAATAGGAAGACAAGAGTAGCTTTATGTGAGTGGTGTACAGTATACTTACAGTGATGGTCACCCTACATATAAATTAATGTTTTCATGAGACATTAATGTCTCCTCTGTGTGTGTGTGTGTGTGTGTGTGTGTGTGTGTGTGTGTGTGTGTGTGTGTGTGTGTGTGTATGTGTGTGTGTGTGTGTGTGTGTGTGTAATTCTGGTATGATTGCTTAGGTAGCTATGCAAAAATATAGTTAGTCGGTAAAACGATTAACTGGTGCTGATTCCCTTGTTTCTCATAGGTTTGTGGAAACCGTGAATACTCCAAGTTCGTGCTTCTCCCAAAATTCTTCACGAGAATAAAATTAGTATCATCCCAACACTGTATTATTTTCAATACTTTTCAAATAGCTTTCTTAAACCCTTTCATCCTTGGTACATCATGTCAATTGTATACTTGACGTGGGATGACTTCATATACATTAAGAGGGACTTATCGAACTTCATGTGCCAGGTAGAGTTTTTAAATTCCCCTTCACTCCGTATAGGAGATTTTGACCATATAATTACGAGTTTAATCCGGGGTTTCTCGACCCACTTACTCCCACTACCCACCTTAGGCCCCAGTCACACTGCAGGTACGACTTATCGCAAACCACCCGCGACCTGCAAGTTGTGGGTGGTTTTGGTGAGGTTTACGACCGCTCTTCATATGTCTCGGTCTAGCTGCAGGCCACCATGGCGACCAAAAAATCGTCGCGAGGTTTTTCGTGCTGCACGAATAACCTCCCCATGACCATCGATGTCGTGACACGGAAGCTGCCCGGTGGGCGGCTGAACTGCGTCTGGCCAGCTTACGGACTGCGACTGGTCAGCGACACCTGATTTTTAAGCGGTGGTTGCCATCCGGACGGAGGCCGGTTGCCGCCCGCTCTGTGCAGTGGCGTCCGCACTCTGTCAAGGCGACGACTAGACTGCGGTGGCCACCATCCACAAGCCTCCTGTCCGGGATGGTGGTTGAAGTCTGGCCGTCATCCAGCCGGTGATTGGTCGAACAACACGTGGTGGGCCGGACCGAGACCAGCCCCCGGCCAATCCACGGAATTCCTCCAATTGTTCTGAAAACGTGTTCACCAGAACTTGTCTCAGTTCTAGTTAAATTATTCAGACTATCCATACATACTTCTTCATTCCCTAATTCATGGAAAGAAGCCAATATCCACCCAGTCCCAAAGAAAGGAAGTTCCTCTGACCCCTCTGATTACTGACCAATAGCCGTCACACCTTCTCTTGGTAAAGTATTTGAAATTTTAATTAATAAGCATATAGTAAAACATCTTGAATCCAACAACTTAATTAGTGATAGAAAATATGGATTTCACCACGAAAGATCCACCATTGACATACTTAATCTCCTGACTCATACCATTCATCAATCCATCGACCTACATGGAGAAACTCGTGCAGTAGCCTTTGATATTTCTAAAGCTTTTGACAGAGTATGGTACCGTTCCCTGCTGTCCAAACTACCTTGCTGTGGACTAACGTCTTTTGTTCCTCTGGTTTCCTCATATCTCAGCGACAGAAAAATAAGAGTAAAAGTAGATGATGTCTATTTCAATATCCACTCAATTAACGTCGGCGTGCCGCAGGGATCAGTTCTGGTGCCAACCCTGTTTCTGGTTCACATTAATGATTTCTTATCTGTCACACAGAATCCCATCTATTCATATGCAGATAAGTCAACACTTTATAGTTCGTTCACACTCAGATACCCATTTACAAAGTCTAATATCTCTAACTCTCAGCGCAGAACAGCTATCTCCATACATCAAGACTTAGCTACGATCAATGAATGGGAACAAAACAACCTTGTCTCATTTAATACTAGTAAAACCAAATATATACAATTTAATAATAAACAGATATTGCGAGATTCTTATATTACCTCCAATGCTACTAATATTCCTATCTCCAAAAGTATTGAAATTCTCGGTGTCTCACTTAAAAATGCCCTCAGCTGGACCTCTCATGTCAGATCACTTAATAAAACCGCCTCAAAGAAACTTGGATTAATGTACAGAGTCCGTAACTTCTTCACTAACGAGCAGTTAGCTATAATTTATAAGAGTCATATGTGCTCTAAGCTTGAATATAGCTCACCCTTGTGGAGCGGATGTGGAGAGGTTGCATTAAAACAACTTGATAAAATTCAAAACAAAACTGTTGGAACTATTAATAACCCTGCTATTATAAATAAACTACCTCCCCTACAAGTAAGAAGGAATGTTGCCCCCTTGCATTATTTTACAGATATTTTTATGGTAAATGCTCAGACGAAGTTGCATCCATGTTGCCACCTCTCCATGCTTTCCGTCGTGCTACACGGGCATCTGGCAGTGCTCATGACTGGAACGTCACTCAGTTATACTGCAGAACTTCTTCCTATCATAATTCTTTCATTCCCCGAACTGCATCTCTCTGGAACTCACATCCCCAGAGTTGTTTCCCTCCAAACTTCAACCAACAGCAATAGAGAGATGGCCTGCAGTCCTACCGGATCCAGGTTCAAATACCCGCTGGGGCAGGGAACAATTTAAGGATTTGAATTTCATAAAAAGCAGAGTTTATCGATCTACCAGAAGACCCGTCGACATGTCGTAAAAATACTACCGCTAATACCAATACACCAGTCCTGAATGAGACAGCCCTAGCATGTATTCAATATGAACAGTGGGTGTTAGCGCCGAAGTGGTGACATGTGGAGGTGTGTGGTATGTAGGTGGACTACTGGGCCTTGGGAGCAGACTGCGAAGCCTATGCCCAGAGTCGGACACATTAAAAAAAAATTATTACAGATATTATATGAATGGAGGACACCAGTAATCTGGTACATGGATTATGTTTTTTTACTCATCTGTTTTTTCTTCCTCTCTTTTGTTATTTTATATATATATATATATATATATATATATATATATATACAGAGAGAGAGAGAGAGAGAGAGAGAGAGAGAGAGAGATACATACATACATAAATTATATACTGTATATATATATATATATATATATATATATATTTACATACATATTTATATGGATAGATGGATAGATTATATATATATATATATATATATATATATATATATATATATATATATTTATTTATATATATATATATATATATATATATATATATATATATATATATATATATATATATTCATGACAACTGTACTTCCTGAAAAAAATAAGTGCCATGGTCCATTACATCTTGTTCCGTAGAAACAGTCCTCAATATTCGATAAAATAGCAACTCTTCCTCACTGGGGCTTCCATGTACGTATTTTACAAAAACTATGAGTTGTGAACACTGAGTATCATCAGTAGTGGGGTTTCTTATTTCTTGCAATCTTCCATGATATGTAATATGGTGCTTTCACAAATTTGTTTGATTTTTGCTGGAAAGCCTCAGCTCCATCAACCCTTCCTTTTTTTTTTTTTTTTTTTTTTTTTTTTTATCCTTCACCCTTACAGTTCAAGTAATCGATACCCTTATTCACATTCTCTGGGTAAATTGTGCTGAAGTGCACCGGTAATTTTTATGGCTCCAGGAATCATCTATTTGCCACTGCTTTTAAGCAGATAATGCACTGAGGTGCCTTAAATATAATTGTTAAGCAGACAGAAAAATCCATAACTAAGTAAAGTGTCATTAAGTCTTCTCTTCTTTGATGCTGACATCTTGGCCCAACATAACTGCAAAAACAAAATCACCAGTCTGGCTTATTGACGATTCGGTGCAAATTACGCAAATGCATAGAGACTGCAGATTCATACGGATACAGAATGGATTAACTGTGTCTGGCAACAATACATATCGCCAGTGACTCAGTGGTCGCCATGGCACATATGTCCCGAGAAAGTCAGCAATAGTCACTCAGGCAGGCAGCGCATTAGAACTGTAACGCACTAATTCCTTTCAGAGCTTTTAGATATACAGTCAGTGTGTGTATATATGCACTGATGGCCAAAGAACAAAAAACATGTACCCCATTTAAATCTTAAATAATGTTTTGCGGGTTGACTTTTAAGATTAAATGCCAAATTTAATGTACAATATGATACTTGCAGAGAGATTTCAATTATTTTATGGAATTACTGTGATATTTGATAAAAATTTTGTTTAGTTCTAAAATTTTAGGCAACTCTTTGGAAATAAGTTTCCTCTCTGATTCAACTTTTGTAGGCAATTGTGCTATTAAGAGTAGCTGATCCTAATAAAAACTTTGCGAAATTTCACAGTTTTACAGTATACATTATAAAAAAAAAAAAAAAATGTCACCTGGTCTTCCGAAATTGTCACCCGTCTAGATACATAAGTTTGCAAACAGGTATTTTTTTTTTTTTTTTACCCCAGGATATAATTTTGTGTTTTGCTACATTTGCGGTATTGTACTTACTTGCATTATTTATCACATCAAGTACTAGTACCTCCTTCCAATTTGAACGGTCGCCTCAGCTTTTGATACACATTAAACTTGATTGCCAGATAGCCTATTCCTGCTCTTGATAAACTATTGAACTGAACATGACTTCAATCATACACTTACATATATTGCAAAATTAACTTATATAACTCTGGATGTCATCTTATTTGGAATGAATATAAAGCACTGTTGGCAAACTTATAACCTTTAATGTTGGATATTACACGTCTGGCAGCACTGTTTGATTTCTTTATCTTTTTTCTGCTCTACGATCTACTGTACATCAATTTACCGTACCATATACTTTATTGATACACATTTTTGACAAAGACCTCCCCCACTAAAATCTTCACTTGAAAACAGTGTAAATAATTCTTGTGGAAAAGCCAATATCCTTGCCAGTACGTTTGCCAGAAATTCTACCTTACAGGAAGTCAGTCAGAACGTTCCAGTACTAAAACTTGACTTTTCCGAAAATGCTCCCCACAATACATGGAGTACATACGTGAAATTCATCCTAGACAATTTACCAGCCAACAAACCTTCAGGTCCAGATGAAATTCCTCAAATGGTTTCGAGAAAGTGTTCCCCAGAATTTACTCATGTTCTAGCCAAATTATTCAGACTATGCATTCGAAGTTTTTCATTGCCTAAATCTTGGAAGGAAACCAAAGTCCACCATGTTTCAAAGAAAGGAGGCTCCTCTGATCTCTCTGATTACAGACCAATAGCTGTCACATCTTCTGGTAGTAGACTGTAGCACCAGTCGAAAAGGGCGGTACTCCCAAGGCGGATGGCAAGCTGGTGACAGGGAAAGCTGGAGCTCCCGTCTCGCCAGGAACCTGGTCCTGACCATCTGTCGTTGCCGAACGTTTTTAGTGCTTTCATTTACACAAAGAGTAGGCCAGCATACTCCCATAATACCACTACCATCAACTGTCTACACCACACTACATGCACATTAGATACCACACCTTCTATAGTGACAGGTAAGGGCACTCACCGTCCACTCACTCGGTGCAGTGTTGCTCTCGAGTTCCTGCCCTTTCCTCTCTTCCTTCCTTCTTTCCTCTGGTCCTTCTTTACTTCATTCTTTCCTCTTCCTTCTGTCTACGGGTGACTCTACACTGAGTGATAAGCCAAATAATTCCCTGTGCATCAGGAAACCATTTACTTCGCTGGATGGTAACCATATGACAAAATTATAGCGCCTGGTGGTTTAGTGGGTAGGCCTAATTAGGGCACTCCAATCGGATTAAGCCAGTGCAGCTTTATGTCCAAAGAGTGGTTGGGGTTTATTGCCCACGTAATGCCACTTAGGTATGAGTGAGGCGAGTCACTATCTTCTTTAATGTCAGGACCAACTTGCCTAGCCCCGGGCTCCTACGCTTCTCATGGGGCAACACAGGATTAGATGTTGTTGACCTTCTATTTCCATTTACCCTTAGCGATGACCTCTGCATTAATATCCGCAAATCCTGTGGTATCTCATATTGCCACGGCCAGCAGGGTATGGCTGGTGGTACAGGGTCCTCCCGGTCGCTATTAAGGGACTTGCCGACAGTGACTATTGCAAACACAGTTCAAGCTCATCAGCAATGAAGTGTAGGTTTGGCCCTATACTTCACCAATATCCATGGTCTTAGTGCAAATTTGAATTCAGTTCACGTTTTTCTTCAATCAGGATCCCCTCTAGCCCTGTTCCTCACAACATCTCAAATCTCACCCTCTGCTGAAATATCTCCATTTCCTTTTCCTGGTTACCATCCCCTCACAAATTTGCATAACAAGGGTGGCACCTGTTGTTACATCAAATCTGAATTAGCAGTTGTCACTGTTTTGAACTCCACTTCAACTAATTTTGATTATTCACAGTATAAACTGAATTAGCTAAATATTACCCAATATATCTGTGTAGTCTACCACTCCCCCAATACTTCTTCAGAACCAAGTATACCTGACTCCATATCCACATAGTTGACTAACCTTAACCTCACCCTTAGCACTGAAATTACCGTTTTGAGTTATTGTAACGTACATAATGTAAAACTGTTATTACATTCTGCCAGGACTAATGATACTGATCTAGAATGCGAACTGTTAGTAGAATCGTTTAATGCAGTTGGTAAAGCAACCAACAAGAATACCAGATAATCCTGATCCTAACACTTATCTCTTGGATCTATTCCTGACAAATAATCCAGATCAATACAGGATAGAAGTAATGTCACCACTTGGATCATCTGACCACCATCTCATCAAAGCCTCATTAGTCAATTCCCCCAAACCTCCCTGTTCTGAACCTGTAAGGGTTACCCGATAGCACTTTGATAGGGCAGACTGGGATGGATTCAGACATTATCTGACATTCCATGGTCAACTTTCTTCTCCAGTGACATCAGTTCTGCCCTGTCCCACATTAATGGCTTATTACAAGGTGGTATGGATCTGAATACAAAAACCCACACAGCAAGACGAAAAATGATGTATTTCCAAACAGTGTGGGTTGTTGTATTGTGTTTCATGGTCACGATAGTGTGACTCTTCACCAGCCAGCCTGGTATGGAATTGTTCAAACCTAGTCAACAGCTCACTAAAAGATCGGACTCCCCTAAATGGTTTGATAGCAATTGTGCCAGAGCAACGGCCGAAAAGTCATTAGCATATAACTGTTACTTAAAAGAAAACATCTGAATCACTCAGTCAATTTAAAGTTTGCTAAAAACCATGCAAAGGCAGTAATAAACCTCGCCAAGTCAAACTTGCTTCACAACAGGCATCCAAACTACTAAACAATCCCAACGACAATAGAATATTCTGGCCAACTCTCAGTTCTTCAATAATAACTTTAACAAGTCATCATCCATTCCCCCACTAAAATCTTCAGATGGCAACATTACAAATGACCTGCACGGTAAAGAGATTATCCTTGCCAATACATTTGCCAGAAATTCCACGTTAGAGGAAATCAGCCACAACGTCCCAGAACTTGCACTTGACTCTCTTGAAATTAAAATGTAGACTAGATATGTAAAATCCATCGTAGACAATTTACCAACCAACCAAGCTCCAGACCCAGATGGAATTCCTCCATTTGTTTTGAAAAAATGCTCCCCAAAACTTGCATCTTTTCTAGCCAAATTATTCAGACTATGCATATGTACTTCTTCATTCCCAGATGCTTGGAAAGAAGCCAATACCCACCCAGTTCTCAAGAAAGGAAGTTCCTCTTCCCTCTGATTACAGACCAACAGTTATCACATATCTTGGTAAAGTATTTGAAATCGTAATGAATAAGCACATAGTTAGACATCTTGAATCCAGTAATTTGAATAGTGATAGCCAGTATGGTTATCGCCACGAAACATCCACCATTGAGTTTGAAACTCACGCCATCAATCAGTCAATTGACCAACACGGAGAAACCCATGCAGTAGCACCGTTCCCTGCTATCCAAACTCTCTTGCTTTGGACTAACGTCTTCTGTTCCTCCAATTTCCTCATATATCAGCGACAGAAAGATAAGAGTAAAAGTAGATGATGTATATTCCAATTTCCACTCAATTAATGCCGGCGTGCCGTAAGGATCAGTTCTGGCTCCAACTCAATTCCTAATTCATATTATTGATCTCTTACTGTCACCCATAATCCCATCCGTCCAAATGCAGGTAACTTAACACTTCACAGTTCATTCACATTTCAACACCCATTCACAAAATTTAATATCTCTAACTGACAACTCAGTACAAAATTCTCCATAAATCAAGACTCATTTATGATAACTGATTGGGGAGAAAATACCTTGTCTCATTTAATGTTAGTAAAACCAAATGTATACAGTTTACTAATAGACAGATATTGTCAGATTCCTATACAGTATTACCTTCAGTGCTACTAGTATTCCTGTTTCCAAAAGTATTGAAATTCTCGGTGTTTCACTTAACAATAGCCTCAGCTGGCCCTCTCATGCCAGATCACTTGCTAGAACCGCCTCAAAGAATTTACTAATAGACAGATATTGCCAGACTCCTATATTACCTTCAGTGCTACTAATATTCCTGTCTCCAAAAGTACTGAAATTTTGGGTGTTTCACTTAACAGTGACTTCAGCTGGCCCTCTTATGTCAGATCACTTGCTAAAACCACCTAAAAGAAACTTGGATTATTGTAGAGAGTTCGTAGCTTCTTCACTGAGGAGCAGTTGGCTATAGTTCATATGAATCATGTGAGCCCTCAGCTGGAATATTGCTTGCTCTTGTGAAGTGGATGTGAGGAGGCTGTGCTAAAGCAACTCGACAAAATTCAGAACAAAGCAGTTAGAATTATTAATAACCCTGCTATTACAAGTAAATTACCTCCCCTACAGGTAAGAAGGAATGTTGCTTCCCTTGCATTATTTTACAGATACCTTTATGGCAAATGGTCAGATGAAGTTGCATCCATTGTGCCACCTTTCCATGCCTTCCCCTCTGATACACAGGCTTCTGTTAGTGTTCATGACTGGAATGTCACACTGCCATATTGCAGAACTTCCACATATCAGAGATTTTTTATTCCCTGAACTGCATCTCTTTGAAGCTCGCTTCCCCAGATTTGTTTCCCCAACCTACAGCTGTTCAAGTCCAACTGTTACAGATTTTTCATGAATGGAGGGTTCCAGCAATCTGGTATAGGGATTATTATATTTTTCATTTGTTTTTTCTTCCTTTGTGTTGTTATTTAAAAACACACACACATTTTTAAACATGCTGAATCCAAGTTAATTGGTGACAGACAATATGGTTTTCACCACTGTTGGTATACTCAGTCTCTTGACTCACACCATCCATCAGCCAACTCGCCAACATGGAAAACCCGAGCAGTAGCCATTGATGTTTGTAAAGCTTTTGACAGAGTGTGGTAACGTTCCTTGTTATCCAGACCGCCTTGAAACAGGCTATCTTCTTTTGTCCCACAGATTTTCTCATATATCAGAAACAGAAAAATAAATGTAAAAGTTAATGATGCACTGTACATTCCAAGTTCTATTCGGTTAATACCTCCGTCCCACAGCGATCAGTCCTGGTTCCTACCCGTTCCTAATACACATTAATGATATCTTGCCTGTCACATATAATCCCATTCACTCATATACAAATGAGTCAACGCTTCACAGTTCCTTAACACTTAAACATCCATTCACTGAGTCTAATATCTCTAACTCCTAGCTAAAAACAGCACCCTCCACTAATCAAGATCACTGAATGGGGACAAAATATTATTATCTCATTTAATGCTAGGAAAACTATATATATCCAATTTATTAATAAACAGATAATGCCTGATTGCCTTCAGAGCAACCAATATTCCTTTCTATAAATGTATTAAAATTCTCGGTGTTTCTCTTAACAATACCTTCAGTTGGAACTCTCACATTAAATCACTTACTGAAACCGGCTCAGAGAATCTTGAATTACTGTACAGAGTATCTTTCTTTACTGGCGAGCAGTAAGCTGTAATTCACTACAAGAGCATGTGCACACTCAGCTCGAATACCGATCATCCTTGTGGAGTGGATGTGGAAAGGCTGCATTAAAGCAACTAGACAAAGTCAGAACAAAGCTACAACAATTAACACAGCAGTTACAAATGAACTACCTCCTCAGTAAATAAGATGGAATGCTGCATCCCTGGCATTATTTTACAGATAATTTCATGGCAAATGTTCAGACGAAGTTGCATGCCTTGTGCCACCTCTCATCGCCTTTCCCGGAAGTGCTCCCACTTTTAGGGAATTATCCATAGATTTGGAACTTTTGAGGAACTTTGGGATTAATCTGGGGATTTCAAAAAATTTAGGGAATTCTAGGGATTTATATTAACCCACCGCATCCCGTTGACGTGAATGAACGTCCACACGTTTTGTCACTGCCAATCCTGTTGACGTACATAAATGCGAATCAATTGCAAGGTCCCTAATTTGCAAAATTTTCAATTTTCGCGAGTGATTTTTGGTACGTATACACGGGACACCTTCCTCTACAAGATGCCAGGCAGGGAAAATGCCTTACCCAGCATGACCTCCCCCCCCTACACGCCATTGTCTCAGCAATTCACCTGTTATCAGTGACCTGGCCAGTAAAGACATGTCGTGCCACGGTACGAAATTCAGGGTCAAAGTGATTCCCTAATCGATGACAATGTGGAGGACAAACTTTACCTAGCATTAGAGGAAGAAACAGTCAGAAATGATGATCAAGTAATGTCACCAAAAAAGGGTCAGGTATGTTGATGTGTTTCGTGAGTGAAACAATACTTATATTGCCTATATTACTGTGTGAAAACCAATATACTCTCGTGCTACATATATATTCGTACCAAATAAATAAATAAATACCGTTTATGAGTGGTGTGGAATGGTTACCCTTCCATAGAACTCGTTTTCTTTGGAGCCAGCCTGATAGAAAACACAGTAAGGTGAGGAGGTACTGATACCTGTATCGAGTATTTTAAACCTCAGGTGAGCGATTTCTCTATGATTTTTCGATGTTTCTCACCAAAAGCGGAGGTTTGAGCCAAAAAAAAAAAAAAAATCCAAAAATGGTAGGGATTGGGGGGGTCAGTGGTGGAAAAGTGGTTGGGACGGGGCGGGTTAAACACCAGATATTATATAGGGAATATGTCCATATGCACTTAACCTCACTGGCGCCAGTATAAAATACTACACTCAAATATTAACATTTCAAATATCTCGCTTAACCAGTCAATCGTCCAGTGTCCACGTAGAAGGTACTGTCTGACAGAACCCCATTGCCCAATTTGAAATCTCAGCCAATGAAAACGTAGGAGTCGTGATGGATCTGTCATCAAATGATGCCCATCGGCTCACTTGCACTGAGGGTCCCCAGCTGAACAGCTGGGCTTCATCGTCAGTGTTGTATGACTTGTGTATGTGTGTCACATGGTAAGTGAGCTTAGTGTCTTGCCTTTTTCATGTTTTTTTTTTTTTTTAATGAAATAAATATGTTCTAGTGCCTCGGTTTTTGAAGTAAACTTTTCTAATGCAACTGTGCATTTTCATATACCTTTTCTAGCATTATGCAATGAAAAATCTGGTGAAAATTATTTGGGGGATTTTGACTAAAACTAGGGAAATCTAAGCAGCTATCTAGGAAAATAAGGCAATGGTAAAGTGGGAGCCCTGTTTCCCGGTGCTGCACGGGCATCGTGTAGTGCACATGACTTGACTGTCACAATGCCTTATTGCAAAAATTCCGCCTGTCAGAATGTATTCATTCTATTATCTGCATCTCTTTGGAGCTCTCTTCCTCAGATTAATTTCCCCCCAAAATTTCAAGCAACAGAAGTTCAAGTCTAACTGTGTGTATGGATTTTGTTTTTAATTTAAATTGTTTTTCTTCCTCTGTTAATCTTGATGAAAATGGAGAAAATCCTTCAGAGATGCAATATTAGTCCATTGCGGGTAATTACTCACGGGTTTCGATCCACTGGGTTAATTTCTAATGTTGAATGTTGTTCTTGGTGCTCTTTTCAAATGAGTATGACAAGTGGTGTCCCGTGCCAGGCACAACAAACCTCGCCATACAGCAGTTATTTTACTGATATTTAATACTGGCTCGTTTCTGCCATTTAGTGTTAGTGCAAAATCAAAATCTAAGGTAATGGCGGAAATGTTTTCATGTTATGCCCTCTGAAAATCCGTAATCTTGCGTTTGACCTCTCAAGGTCACCCAAGGTCAAAGGCCATGCTGCCAAATGAAAGCCCATAAGAGACTTCCAGTATCTTGGTAATAGTAAATATCTGTACCTTCGAGTTTCGAGTTACAGTCCCCTGAGTATCCATGACCTTGAATTGACCTTTTAAGGTCACTTACGGTCAAAGGTCTAGGTATCAATTAAAAACCCATAAGGGATTTCCTGCATGTTGATAATAGTAAATATCTATCTTAACCAGATTCGAGTTACAGCCTCCTGAATATCCGTACCTTGACTTTGACCTTTCAAGTTCATTCAGGGTGAAAGGTCTTCGTACCAAATGAATGCCCATATTACGGGTTCAAGTATAATCATAATAGAAAATATCTCTATATTCAACCGCTTTCAAGTTATAGCCCTCTGAAAATCCGTGACGTTCATTACGATCTTTCAGAGCCGGTCGATTATCTCCGAACTTTAATCACTTTCTTTGGGGATCATTGCACACATATCCTAAAGTTTCATATATTTCCATTCAGCTGTTTGCGCATAATGTTGATATCAAAGAAAAAACAAACTCGGCCAAAAAAAAAAAAAAAAGGAACTAGTCGGACTCCATCCGGGCGAGGTAATAAGTGGCGAATTCTAGTTATATATATATATATATATATATATATATATATATATAGATAGATAGATAGATATTTTTTTTTATGCGAGGAAGAAGGAACCAAAGGCCATGAGCCCGCAATAACAGTTCCCTCCAAGAGAAAAACAAAATACAAGAGACAGCCAAATTCAAGATATGTTCATTTCGAGATGCCTGGACACACTGCGTTTGAAAGACTGGAGATCATAGGAAGCAGGAAATACAGACAGAGGGAGACAGTTACAGAGTTGACCTGTTGCATAAATGAAGGACTGGGAGTAACGGTTAACTCTTGCATTAGAGAGTTGGACAGAAAAGGGATGAGAGTTTGCTGCTAGACAGGTGCTACGTGCCCGTCGTAGAGGTGGAGGAATGAATACAGACAGTTCAGAGGAGCAGTGACCATTAAAGTAGCGATAGAAAAGAGATAAAGATGCAACAGTGCGGCGAAGAGACAGAGGTTGAAGGGATTCAGTAAGAGGAGGAGAGTTAATGTGACGAAAAGCCTTTGACTCCACCCTATTGAGAAGAGCTGTATGTGGGGAGCGTCCCCACACATGAGAGTTGTACTCCACACAGGGGCGGATAAAACCCCTGTATGGAATCAACAATTGTGCAGGGGTAAAGAAAGAACAGAGTCGGCTTAGCACACCCAATCTCTTGGAAGCAGATTTTACAAGAGATGTAATATGATCTTTCCAAGATAAGTCCCAAGTAAATGAAACCCCAAGCATATTCAAGGATGATGCAGGATTAAGCTGAATATTATTAAATATTAGTGGGTATACCTGTGGAAGATTTTGTCGGGTTGATCGGTGTAAGAACTGAGTCTTAGATGCATTAAAAACAACAAGATTATTTTTACCCCAGTCATAGATACGAGCCAAGTCAGACATTAGGTGTGCCATAGCCTCCTCCCTTGTTTGTTGAAGTAACTGCTGAGATGGGCATTGTGGGAACCGAATGGAAAGGTGAAGGGTGGAGTCATCAGCGTATGAGTGGATAGGGTTAGATGTGCAGGTTAGAAGGTCATTGATGAATAAAAGGAAGAGAGTTGGTGATAGGACAGAGCCCTGAAGAACACCACTGTTGATAGATCTAGGAGAAGAACGATGGCCGTCTACAACAGCGGCTATAGAACGACCAGAAAGGAAGCTAGAGATGAAGGCACAGATAGAAGGATAGAAACCGTAAGAAGGCAGTTTGGAAATTAAAGATTTATGCCAGACTCGATCAAAAGCCTTTGAGATGTCAAGTGCAATGGCAAAGCTTTCGCGAAAGTCCCGAAAGGAGGATGACCAGGAGTCTGAAAGGTAGGTGAGAAGATCGCCAGTGGAGCGTCCCTGACGGAACCCCTACTGACGATCAGAAAGAAGGTTGTGACAGGAAAGATTCCTTAAAATTTTTCTATTGAGAATTGACTCGAAAACTTTTGAAATACAGGATGTTAAAGCAATTGGACGATAGTTGGAGGGTTGGGAATGGTCACCCTTCTTTGGGACTGGCTGAATGAGTGCAAACTTCCAACAAGAAGGAAAGATACAAGTTGACAGACAAAGGCGAAAGAGTTTGCCTAGGCAGGGTGTAAGCATGGAAGCATAGTTCTTGAGAACAACAGGAGGGACTCCATCAGGCCCATATGCCTTGTTAGTATTGAGGCTAATGATGGCAGAAAATAAATCAGCTGAAGAAATTTTAATGTCAGCCATGAGGAAGTCAGAGGGGGGAAGTGATGGAGGAACAGCACAGGAATCATCTAAGGTGAAATTGGAGGAGAAAGTCTGTGCGAAGAGATCTGCTTTATCAGTAGAAGAAATAGCTACAGAACCATCAGAGTAGAAAAGAGGAGGGAAGGATGATGAGGTAAAGTTTTTAGAAAGGTTTTTGGCAAGGTACCAGAAGGAGCGAGAAGAATTCGAGTTGGAGAGTTGAGAGCATTTAGTACGGATGAAATTGTTTTTAGCAGAGCAAAGAACAGACTTAGCACGATTCAGGGCAGAAACGTAAAGATGATGTGATTCAAGGGTGGGTTGGCTCCGGTACCTTTTGTAGGCCCTCTCCTTGTTGTGGACAGCATGAGAACAAGCGTGATTAAACCAAGGCTTTCTTGCATTAGTCAAAGGATATGAGAAAGGAATGTATGCTTCCATGCCCATGAGAATAACCTCTGTAATGCGCAAGGCACACTCAGATGGCTCCCGGCCATGGAAGCAATAATCATTCCAGGGAAAATCAAAGAAGTACTGCCTGAGGGCCTCCCAATTCGCAGCTCCAAAATGCCACAGACGACGTTTCCCTGGAGGGTCCACGGGCCGGAGTGATAGGACAGGTTAAGGTGATAAGGTTGTGATCGGAGGAGCCCAACAGAGAGAAAAGATTAACAGTGTAAGCAGAAATATTAGTTGTAAGGAAGAGGTCAAGTATGTTGGAGCTCTCTCCAAGGCGGTCTGGGATACGGGTAGGGTGCTGTACAAGCTGCTTTAGGTCATTAAGGATAGAAAAGATGTAGGCTTGTTCACCACGTGGATCAGTGAAAGGAGAGGAGAGCCAAAAGTGGTGGTGAACATTGATATCTCCAAGAATGGAGATTTCAGAGAAAGGAGAAATGGATAGAATGTGTTCCATCGTAGAAGTAAGATAATCGAAGAATTTTTGATAGTCAGTAGAATTAGGGGATAAGTAAACAGCACAGATATATTTAGTCAGAGAATGACAGGGAAGCCGAAGCCAGACTGTACAGATTTCTGAAGAATCGAGTTCAGGAACACGAGAGCAAGATAAGTCGTTGCATATATACACACAACAGCCACCTTTGGCTTTGAAATGAGTATAGAGAAAGTAGGAGGATACAGAAAAGGGTTTGCTGTCAGTTGCCTCAGACAGCTGAGTCTCAGTTAGAAAAAGAAGGTGAGGTTTAGAGGAGGAGAGGTGGTGCTCAACAGAGAGAAAGTTAGAGGAAAGGCCGCGAATGCTGCAGAAATGAAGAGAGTCAGACAGTGGTTCCAGACACCTCGAGTCATCACCGGGAGAGGGGCGGAAGGTGGGGGCATTTATGGTCCCCCCCCCTGGGGACTCCGAGGCTGGGTGATGAAACACCATGATTCTTTTTTGATTTTTGGAAAAAGAAGTGTAGTGTGTACTGTGCATGTAGTTTGGTGTAGATAGTTAGAGAAATTTGTGTTGGAGAGCATGCTGGCCTACTCTCCGTGTAACTGAGACACAGAAAAAGTTCAGCAAAGGGGTATAATCAGGAACTAGTCCTGAGGGCTGATGAAACGGGAGCTCCAGCACTCCCTATCATCAGCTTTCCATCCACCTCGGGAGTACTGCCCTGCTCGACTGGTGATATATATATATATATATATATATATATATATATATATATATATATATATATATATATATATTATATATATATATATATATATATATATATATATATATATATATATATATATATATATATATATATATATGGGGTGAGTGTAGCCTATACACTGTATATACACTGTTTATGGCTAGTGAGGGAGTGATCGCCGTCTACCTACACAGATCAAAAGCCCTCGGGAGCAGGGGGGTGGTTGCTTTCTCAGGCAGAGGAACTCCTTGAGAGTGAAATGGCTGGGAAGCATGCCGGCACGTGACTGGCTACAGCATAGCTGGGTCTTTCGGGTGTGGGCAATCAGGCAAGTTAGCTGCCTACTGCGACTGCAACACAATAGCGAGGTGTTCAGGAAGTTAGCCAAAGAAACCTTGATGGACTCGAAAAGAACAATAATGGCCCCCAGTCCCGTGCAACCGTTAAATGGGCAGGGGGTGCTAAGAATCTCTCGGTTGCCTCAATTACAATCTAATTCCTTTGTTAATGCAAAAAATACAATTAAAATTGGTAACTGGAATGTGAGAACGCTAAATCATGACGGTAAAATCGATGAGTTAGTGAAGGTTTTTCAAAATTACGGACTTGATATTTGTGCTCTGACAGAAACTAGATTAACTGGAGTCGATAAGTTGGATTTGGAGGATGGTATACGTTTATTGATATCTGGCCGACAGGACGGAATGCATTATCAGGGAGTAGGATTGTTGCTGGGTTGTAAGGCAAATAAGGCTTTATGTGAATGGGATCCTATAGATGAGCGATTGTTATACGCACGGTTTAAATCAAATCATGGCAACATCAGTCTGTTTGTGTGTTATGCACCTACTAATGATGCACTCGATGAAAGGAAAGACACATTTTATGAAAAGTTGCAAGAAGGAGTAGGAAGGGTACCTAGACATGATGTTTTGATCTGCATTGGAGACTTTAATGCAGTAATGGGCTGTTCAAATGAGGGATTTGAGGCATGTATGGGTAAGATGGGAGTTGGTAGTAGGATGAGTGAAAACGGAGTGAGGTTTGGAAGCTTCTGTCTAGCAAATGACTTAGTCATCAGGGGCACACTCTTTCAGCATTGCAATATACACAAGACAACTTGGATGTCGCCGTGTGGAAAATATAAAAATCAGATTGATCACATCGTTATCAGTAGGAGGCATAGAAGTTCTCTGCTAGATGTTCATGTTAAACGGGGAGCGGATATTGGTAGTGACAATCAACTCAGCATTGCAGAAATAAGGTTTAAACTTAAAAATCAGAAGAAGGAAAAATCTGGTGTTGGTAGATACGATATTGTTAAGCTTAGAAGGGAAGGAGAAGAAAAGGAGGAATTCAGATTAGAATGCAGAAATAGGTTTTTGGTGTTGGAAACGTTGGAAGAGGGGGGGAGAGAAGTGTAGATGAGATGTGGGAGGATGTGAACAAAGTTTTGCATGGGACTGCTGAATGTACGATTGGAAGGAGACATAGATTCAGGAGAAAGAAATGGATATCAGAGGAAACGTGGGATATGATAAAAAAGAGAGGTGAGGCTAAATTGAGGAGTGAGATGCAATGCGTTGATGAACGAGAGATTGAATTAGCAAGAGCTGCGTATTGGAGTTTGAATTCAGAAGTAAGAAGGTTAGCTAGGAGAGATAAAAGAAGATGTGTGGATGAAAAGGTTGCAGAGACTGAAATCTTAAAAAATAAAAATGATGGACAGAGTCAAAGAATTGCATATGAATCGATTAGAGAACTGAGTGGTAATGCAGGTAAACACAAGGAAATACCAGTTAGAGACAGGAAAGGAAATTTATTGACCAAAGATAGAGATATTAAAAATAGATGGAAAGAGCATTTTGAGACAGTTCTTAATAGACCAATACCACCAGAAGAGGATATACCGTCTGCTCAGGAAGATTTAAATATAGAAAAAGGAGACTTGAGGCTTGCAGAAGTGGAGAAAGCAGTAAAACAGTTAAAGAATAATAAGGCACCAGGGGAGGATGGTTTATTTCCGGAAATGTTTAAAGTGGAGGGGGATAGATTAATAATGATCTTGACCAAGCTATTCAATAAGATATGGGTGACGGGGTTACTACCATCAGTTTGGAAGAATGGTGTAATTGTTAAAGTTCCGAAGAAGGGAGACCTGAGTGAATGTGGTAATTGGAGGGGAATCTCTTTGTCACCGATAGCTTAAGTCTTTGTTTTGTTGATTTTGAAAAGGCTTTTGATAGTGTTTCGAGAGAGACTATGGGGAAGATCATGAGACATTATGGAATACCAGGGGAGTTTGTGAGGGTCATTATGAACATGCATGAGGACACATTTTGTAAAGTGATGGTTGATAGTTGTCTGAGTGATTCGTTTGAAGTCAAGTCCGGAGTAATTCAAGGTGGTGTTCTATCGCCTTTACTATTTATATTGGTCATTGATTACATTATGAAACGCGTTGGAACAGAAACCGGTGCAGGTATACTTTGGGGAGAGAACAGGAAACTTTTGGATTTAGATTATGCAGATGATATAGTTTTGATTTGTGATGGGCCAGAAGAGATGCAGAGTGTTGGACTGTTTGGTGAGTGAAGGTCGCAAGGTGGGTTTGGTTATTAATTGTGGAGAAGCTGAAATAATCAATATGAATAAGGAAAATGCGCAGGAATGTGTAATTGGAGGTATGGTTGTAAAGCAAGTTGATAGGTTTAAATATTTAGGTATTTATTTAGCCAAGGATGGTTCTTTGAACTTTGAATTCGAGGAAAGGTTAAAGAAGGCTAATCAGGCAATGGGAATGCTTAAAAATATTTGGAATAATAACAATTTTTCTGTGCATACAAAAATCAAACTTTATAAGGTAATGGTTAGGAGTATCTTAAATTATGGACACGAGTCTTGGTACAGCACAGTGACTATGGAAAATAAATTCTTGGTATTTGAAAACAAAGCACTTAGAAGAATATTAGGAGTTAAGTGGTGGGAAAGGATACCAAATAGTAGAATTAGAGAAATAACGGGAGTGCAGCCGGTCGATGAATATGTTAGGTTCTCACGATGGAAGTGGCTAGGACATGTGTATAGGAGACAGGGAATAGTACGAGGTACACCAGGGTGGGTGGCACTTGGTAGGAGAGGTAGAGGAGGCCAAAAGAGACGTGGGTGAGGACAATGAGACGGGAAGCTGGAGATGAGTGTTGGGGAGATCTTGAGGAGTTAGCACAAGATAGGATGTGGTGGTGTGAGTTCATCGAGGCCCTATGCATCCCCGAGGGTGCCTCAGGAAATGATATATATATATATATATATATATATATATATATATATATATATATATATATATATATATATATGTATATATATATATATATATATATATATATATATATATATATATATATATATATATTGAGGAGTTAGCACAAGCTAGGATGTGGTGGTGTGAGTTCATCGAGGCCCTATGCATCCCCGAGGGTGCCACAGGAAATGATTGATATATATATATATATATATATATATATATATATATATATATATATATATATATATATATATATATATATATATATACAAAATCCTTCGTAAGCGAAGCATTTCCTCAACCTCACTCTAAATACTGCCATCCTCATTCTCACCTCACTTTTCAAAGACCTTCTCCTCCTCCCTTACCCGTATCCTTCCCTCTCCTCCTCGTCAGTTCCTTTCCCTGTCCCATTTCTCTGTTTCAGTCCTACATCCTTCTCGTCTAACACCATGTTTCCATCCTTCTCCTCCATCTCTACTCCCCAACCTTTGTCCGGCCTCCGTCCCCACCTCATCTCTTTTCCGTTCCCGCCTTCTACCCTCCCTTCTCTCGTAGCCCTAACTATTCCTCTTCCCTAGCCGTAGTTCCCTCCTACCGCGACCCGTAACTACTTTATTTGTATCCCTCCTCATTCCTTAATCTTTCATCTCTTTCCCATTCTCATCCTCTCCCAAAACTCGAACCTTCCAATTACCATCCCTCTCCTTCTTCCCCTCACCAACCCCTCCCCGAAGCCACCACACACCTCTGCCTTGGATTACACCCCTGAACGAAAAGTTTTGGGCGAGCGGTGAATGTATAGCGGCCGCGAGCAATGGGCACACACATTAGCATAGCTGGCCATCATTCGTTCCCACATAGCTTCGTTCACCTACATTATGCGAGGCGTAAGTGTGAGCCTGGATACGGAAATGATGTGGTTAAATGAAGAGGAATGTTGCGACCACAGTCGGGACCAGTGTGCTGACTATGGAGTAAAGCGGTTTATGATTATATATGGAGAGAGAGAGAGAGAGAGAGAGAGAGAGAGAGAGAGATGGATATAGACATATATAGATGGATAGATTGATAGATGGGTTGATCGTATATATGTTTGAAGGGAAATGCATAATATGTATGACCGAACATTTAACTTTGGGGCAATAACGCAACACACGGGAAGATTACTAGTATGCAGTGTATCCTTTCCATGTCTCGCGTACAAGAACAGATCTCAGCCGCTCCAGAGAGTTCATCATGAATTTGATTTTGTAAAAACAGAAAGGGCTGTGGGAAAATTCTACGCTCCCTTTCCTTATGTCTTAGCCACTATTATAATTTTGAATTTTGAGGAGAAACAAGAGACATGGAACGATTCTCTACTTATATTTCCTTGTCTTTCCTGTCCCCCCCCCCCGAAAAAAGGGGGGGGCTTAGCTATCATTGGGATTTGACGGTTATACTCCGTGGATTTTAACTTTGCATAAAATCCCCGTCTCACCACCATTAACCCGAGCTCTAACAGGAGATTAATACTACAGTGTTATAACAGACATGGAGAAAAACAATGAAAAGAGCACTGAGGCGTAGTATTGTCTTATTCCATTATTCCGTCACACGAACGTGGACGAACTGTACACTAGAATGCGATCAACGTCCATTCCTGTCCTGCCTCCTCCCAGCACTGTAATCATCTCAGCGCCAATCACCATCACTCTGTTGTGTTGCCCCCAATGGGTTTTGATAATGATAAGGCACGTCTTACCCGTACCACTATCTCCCCGGTCACTGCCATCATTGTTACTATGACCTCCATCACACTATCAGCAATAACACTGCTCACCTCTCCCACCACCACCTCTTACACCCCCACTACCATCACAGTAACTACATATCACCACCATTAACCTGCTCCATAACCACCAACACCACCACTCTCTCCATCATTATAACCACCATCATTACTTCTACCTCCCTACGACCAGCACAGCCATTACCACTACCGCCGCTACCTTTCCCATGATCATCACCATCACCACCAATACCTTCCACATAATCTGCACCACCACCACCATCACCTCTCCAATAGCAGGTTACTGGGCAGTGGGCAGGGACTCGTAAATTTCACGTGAACTAGGAGCGAACGGACTCGAGGGATTATGCACATTTTATGTTACCCCTGACTGGAGATAAATTATAGGCAGGACTGCACGCCAAACGAACACGCAAAGAAGAAAAAGGCTTAGGAGAAAAGATGTGCAGTTTCATTTTTTGCATTCAAAGAAAATACGGAATCTCCATAACCAATCCTGCGATATGTCTGTTTGTTTGTCCTTCAATGACGCCCAAATCAAGGGCCAGAGACCCCCAGACCCATTCATATTCTGCATCAGGGCGACCCATGGATGGTGTTAAGGGGGTCAAATTTTAGATCTGGGTCATTTGAGGTCACCGGTAGTGTTCGTCATTTTGGCCCGGGCAACACCTGGTACCCTTGCAACTCAATTTCTGCCATGGACACTTACATGACCTCCAGTTCGGACATAGGCTATGTGGGGTTGACCTCCGAGGCCATTTGAGGTCACTGGTAATACACCCTCGAATGACCGGACCCAGCAACCCAATTTTTGGCATGGAGACTCACATGACCTCCAGTTTGGACAAAGGCTATGTGAGGTTGACCTCCGAGGTCATTTGAGGTCATTGGTCAGAGGTCATTTGAGGTCACCAGTAACAGAAACCATTTGCGCACAAATTATGTGAGTTAGTCTGAGAATGCTGAAATAGAAAGTTCCTGGACATTTTATACTCCCACTTCAAAAGCATGAAAGGTAGGCCTACATGGTCTTTCAGGAGTAAAAAGAAAGGCTGAACTAGAACAAATAGAATTAGATGTTCGCCTTTGTGGCCCGGCAACACCAGGTACCCTGCTAGTGTATACAGATAGATAGATAGATAGATAGTTAGATAGATAGTTAGATAGATAGATGTGTGTGTGTGTGTATTGTATAAATCTCTCTCTCTCTCTCTATCTATCTATCTATCTATCTATCTATCTATATATATATATATATATGAAGCCTCTGTGGTATAGTGGTAAAGTGTGGGTTTTCGTACATGGGAGAACGAGTCGAAAACCTTTTCGTAATCAGCAAACCTAAGCACAGTGGTTTATTATATTCTGTAGTTTTCTCAGTTAGCTGATTCATTGTGTGTAGAACTGAGTGGTAATGCAGGTAAACACAAGGAAATACCAGTTAGAGACAGGAAAGGAAATTTATTGACCAAAGATAGAGATATTAAAAATAGATGGAAAGAGCATTTTGAGACAGTTCTTAATAGACCAATACCACCAGAAGAGGATATACCGTCTGCTCAGGAAGATTTAAATATAGAAAAAGGAGACTTGAGGCTTGCAGAAGTGGAGAAAGCAGTAAAACAGTTAAAGAATAATAAGGCACCAGGGGAGGATGGTTTATTTCCGGAAATGTTTAAAGTGGAGGGGGATAGATTAATAATGATCTTGACCAAGCTATTCAATAAGATATGGGTGACGGGGTTACTACCATCAGTTTGGAAGAATGGTGTAATTGTTAAAGTTCCGAAGAAGGGAGACCTGAGTGAATGTGGTAATTGGAGGGGAATCTCTTTGTCACCGATAGCTTAAGTCTTTGTTTTGTTGATTTTGAAAAGGCTTTTGATAGTGTTTCGAGAGAGACTATGGGGAAGATCATGAGACATTATGGAATACCAGGGGAGTTTGTGAGGGTCATTATGAACATGCATGAGGACACATTTTGTAAAGTGATGGTTGATAGTTGTCTGAGTGATTCGTTTGAAGTCAAGTCCGGAGTAATTCAAGGTGGTGTTCTATCGCCTTTACTATTTATATTGGTCATTGATTACATTATGAAACGCGTTGGAACAGAAACCGGTGCAGGTATACTTTGGGGAGAGAACAGGAAACTTTTGGATTTAGATTATGCAGATGATATAGTTTTGATTTGTGATGGGCCAGAAGAGATGCAGAGTGTTGGACTGTTTGGTGAGTGAAGGTCGCAAGGTGGGTTTGGTTATTAATTGTGGAGAAGCTGAAATAATCAATATGAATAAGGAAAATGCGCAGGAATGTGTAATTGGAGGTATGGTTGTAAAGCAAGTTGATAGGTTTAAATATTTAGGTATTTATTTAGCCAAGGATGGTTCTTTGAACTTTGAATTCGAGGAAAGGTTAAAGAAGGCTAATCAGGCAATGGGAATGCTTAAAAATATTTGGAATAATAACAATTTTTCTGTGCATACAAAAATCAAACTTTATAAGGTAATGGTTAGGAGTATCTTAAATTATGGACACGAGTCTTGGTACAGCACAGTGACTATGGAAAATAAATTCTTGGTATTTGAAAACAAAGCACTTAGAAGAATATTAGGAGTTAAGTGGTGGGAAAGGATACCAAATAGTAGAATTAGAGAAATAACGGGAGTGCAGCCGGTCGATGAATATGTTAGGTTCTCACGATGGAAGTGGCTAGGACATGTGTATAGGAGACAGGGAATAGTACGAGGTACACCAGGGTGGGTGGCACTTGGTAGGAGAGGTAGAGGGAGGCCAAAAGAGACGTGGGTGAGGACAATGAGACGGGAAGCTGGAGATGAGTGTTGGGGAGATCTTGAGGAGTTAGCACAAGATAGGATGTGGTGGTGTGAGTTCATCGAGGCCCTATGCATCCCCGAGGGTGCCTCAGGAAATGATATATATATATATATATATATATATATATATATATATATATATATATATATATATATATATATATATATATATATATATATATATATATATATATATTGAGGAGTTAGCACAAGCTAGGATGTGGTGGTGTGAGTTCATCGAGGCCCTATGCATCCCCGAGGGTGCCACAGGAAATGATTGATATATATATATATATATATATATATATATATATATATATATATATATATATATATATATATATATATATATATATATATATACAAAATCCTTCGTAAGCGAAGCATTTCCTCAACCTCACTCTAAATACTGCCATCCTCATTCTCACCTCACTTTTTCAAAGACCTTCTCCTCCTCCCTTACCCGTATCCTTCCCTCTCCTCCTCGTCAGTTCCTTTCCCCTGTCCCATTTCTCTGTTTCAGTCCTACATCCTTCTCGTCTAACACCATGTTTCCATCCTTCTCCTCCATCTCTACTCCCCAACCTTTGTCCGGCCTCCGTCCCCACCTCATCTCTTTTCCGTTCCCGCCTTCTACCCTCCCTTCTCTCGTAGCCCTAACTATTCCTCTTCCCTAGCCGTAGTTCCCTCCTACCGCGACCCGTAACTACTTTATTTGTATCCCTCCTCATTCCTTAATCTTTCATCTCTTTCCCATTCTCATCCTCTCCCAAAACTCGAACCTTCCAATTACCATCCCTCTCCTTCTTCCCCTCACCAACCCCTCCCCGAAGCCACCACACACCTCTGCCTTGGATTACACCCCTGAACGAAAAGTTTTGGGCGAGCGGTGAATGTATAGCGGCCGCGAGCAATGGGCACACACATTAGCATAGCTGGCCATCATTCGTTCCCACATAGCTTCGTTCACCTACATTATGCGAGGCGTAAGTGTGAGCCTGGATACGGAAATGATGTGGTTAAATGAAGAGGAATGTTGCGACCACAGTCGGGACCAGTGTGCTGACTATGGAGTAAAGCGGTTTATGATTATATATGGAGAGAGAGAGAGAGAGAGAGAGAGAGAGAGAGAGAGATGGATATAGACATATATAGATGGATAGATTGATAGATGGGTTGATCGTATATATGTTTGAAGGGAAATGCATAATATGTATGACCGAACATTTAACTTTGGGGCAATAACGCAACACACGGGAAGATTACTAGTATGCAGTGTATCCTTTCCATGTCTCGCGTACAAGAACAGATCTCAGCCGCTCCAGAGAGTTCATCATGAATTTGATTTTGTAAAAACAGAAAGGGCTGTGGGAAAATTCTACGCTCCCTTTCCTTATGTCTTAGCCACTATTATAATTTTGAATTTTGAGGAGAAACAAGAGACATGGAACGATTCTCTACTTATATTTCCTTGTCTTTCCTGCCCCCCCCCCCCGAAAAAAGGGGGGGGCTTAGCTATCATTGGGATTTGACGGTTATACTCTGTGGATTTTAACTTTGCATAAAATCCCCGTCTCACCACCATTAACCCGAGCTCTAACAGGAGATTAATACTACAGTGTTATGACAGACATGGAGAAAAACAATGAAAAGAGCACTGAGGCGTAGTATTGTCTTATTCCATTATTCCGTCACACGAACGTGGACGAACTGTACACTAGAATGCGATCAACGTCCATTCCTGTCCTGCCTCCTCCCAGCACTGTAATCATCTCAGCGCCAATCACCATCACTCTGTTGTGTTGCCCCCAATGGGTTTTGATAATGATAAGGCACGTCTTACCCGTACCACTACCTCCCCGGTCACTGCCATCATTGTTACTATGACCTCCATCACACTATCAGCAATAACACTGCTCACCTCTCCCACCACCACCTCTTACACCCCCACTACCATCACAGTAACTACATATCACCACCATTAACCTGCTCCATAACCACCAACACCACCACTCTCTCCATCATTATAACCACCATCATTACTTCTACCTCCCCTACGACCAGCACAGCCATTACCACTACCGCCGCTACCTTTCCCATGATCATCACCATCACCACCAATACCTTCCACATAATCTGCACCACCACCACCATCACCTCTCCAATAGCAGGTTACTGGGCAGTGGGCAGGGACTCGTAAATTTCACGTGAACTAGGAGCGAACGGACTCGAGGGATTATGCACATTTTATGTTACCCCTGACTGGAGATAAATTATAGGCAGGACTGCACGCCAAACGAACACGCAAAGAAGAAAAAGGCTTAGGAGAAAAGATGTGCAGTTTCATTTTTTGCATTCAAAGAAAATACGGAATCTCCATAACCAATCCTGCGATATGTCTGTTTGTTTGTCCTTCAATGACGCCCAAATCAAGGGCCAGAGACCCCCAGACCCATTCATATTCTGCATCAGGGCGACCCATGGATGGTGTTAAGGGGGTCAAATTTTAGATCTGGGTCATTTGAGGTCACCGGTAGTGTTCGTCATTTTGGCCCGGGCAACACCTGGTACCCTTGCAACTCAATTTCTGCCATGGACACTTACATGACCTCCAGTTCGGACATAGGCTATGTGGGGTTGACCTCCGAGGCCATTTGAGGTCACTGGTAATACACCCTCGAATGACCGGACCCAGCAACCCAATTTTTGGCATGGAGACTCACATGACCTCCAGTTTGGACAAAGGCTATGTGAGGTTGACCTCCGAGGTCATTTGAGGTCATTGGTCAGAGGTCATTTGAGGTCACCAGTAACAGAAACCATTTGCGCACAAATTATGTGAGTTAGTCTGAGAATGCTGAAATAGAAAGTTCCTGGACATTTTATACTCCCACTTCAAAAGCATGAAAGGTAGGCCTACATGGTCTTTCAGGAGTAAAAAGAAAGGCTGAACTAGAACAAATAGAATTAGATGTTCGCCTTTGTGGCCCGGCAACACCAGGTACCCTGCTAGTGTATACAGATAGATAGATAGATAGATAGTTAGATAGATAGTTAGATAGATAGATGTGTGTGTGTGTGTATTGTATAAATCTCTCTCTCTCTCTCTATCTATCTATCTATCTATCTATCTATATATATATATATATATGGAGCCTCTGTGGTATAGTGGTAAAGTGTGGGTTTTCGTACATGGGAGAACGAGTCGAAAACCTTTTCGTAATCAGCAAACCTAAGCACAGTGGTTTATTATATTCTGTAGTTTTCTCAGTTAGCTGATTCATTGTGTTTAGATGATCAGTAGTCGAATACCCGCTTTGGAATTTTGCCTGTTCGCGAGGTTGGTTTTCCTCCAAATTTGTTGTTATTCTGTTCGTAAGGACTTTAGTGAAGAGTTTGTAAATGACTGATAATAAGCCAATGGGTCGATAGTTACTAAGATCTTTTGAGTTACTTTTTTTGTAAAATAAAATAACTATTGCATTACACCATGTTTTGGGAATTTTCTTCCTTTTAACACCTTGAGTAAATAAGTGAGCGGGCCTGTTTTGTACTTCCCCATCCTGCATCCAACAGTAAATCTGCTACTATTCCATCTTCTCCCGGAACCTTCCCTCTTTTCATATTTTTAAGACAAATATTAATTCGTCTGGTGTTACATCAGTTATTTCACTTGTGTCAACTGAAAGGTTAGCTATTGGTACTACTATCTTTGATGCATACAATTCTTTGAATAATCTTTCAACTCTCTTCAACATCTTATCTTTCCATTTAATGATTTCACCGTTTTTGTTTTTCATTGATGTAATTTGTTGCTTTCCTAGTGCCATTTTACTTTGGACCTGTTTCAGACTTTTTCCTTGTTTGATGGTTTCTTGCATATGATCCACGTTTCTCTTTCTTTTTCTTCTGTGTGTCTCTTGTTGATAAGATTATTTAATTCCGCTCGTTCAATTTCGTCTTTCTTTGTTTTTACTTTCAATTCCTTTCTTTTTTCATGAGCTCGAGTGTCTTTTCTTAATATTTCTTGGCTTTGGTTGTATTAGGTTTTCCTACTACCTCCGCTGATCCTCTTAGCGCTTTTGTTAGTCTGTTATTCAGCTCATCAGTGTCACATACAGCATTACTTGGAGCCTGAAATCTGTTCCTTGTTTCCAACCGAAAGGCTGCTTTGTTTTAGTTTACTTTTATTGGGTATATATTTTTATCTTTAATCATCTTTCTTTCACATCCTGAAATTAAATCTGGCTGTGCAACCCACCGTTCAATGGTCACTTCTTATATTTGCTTTGTTGATAACTGTGACATTTGTGATCGTGTTATTCTTATCTGCTATAATGAAATCGATTTCATTCTTTGTTTCTCCATTTGGGCTTCTCCAGGTCCACTTTCTCCCTGTTCTTTTGTGAAAGAATGTGTTCATTTTTGTCATGTTAAACATTTAAACAAAATTTACCAACATTTCTCCTCTTTCACTTCTTTCTCCCACTCCAAATTTTCCCATGCATGCTTCTCCATTTTTTGATTTCCCAACTTTTGCACTGTCTCCCATGAGTATAGTATATGTAGTTTTTTCTTCCATAGTCTGGGAGATGTCGTCATAGAATTATTTCTATTTCTAAGAGGTCGGTGTTTATACTTGTATTACTTTCAGGGTATATTTTTTGCATAGTTTAATTACAACCGATGCTGCTCTGTCAGATACACTGGTGAATTTAAGAATATTGTCTGCAAGATTTCTGTTAATTAGGAATCATACCACACAAACTCTTTCATTTTGCCTTCCTCTGTAGGAAAATAGGTGGTTGCTGTCTTCGAGCTCAATTACTTTTTCTTCTTTTCTGTGGGTCTCACTCAAACCTACAATATCCCAACTAATGTTTTCCAGTTTAGTCATTAAGTTATCAGGTTTGTACTCTTCTGCGAAGCTTCTTAGCTTGTATGCATAGATTTTCATGGATTTCAGTTTGTTTAATATCCCAGTGCCTGCTCACTTTCGGTGGCACACTGCCCATAAGCACGGGAGGCAGTGCGGTTGGACCTTTAGTAGACAATGATCCATCAGGAACGCACGTCAAATCATTTGCAATAGGACTCACATTTGGCTGGGAGGATTGTGGCAAATAATCTCACCTCCCTGCCACGTAGTTTCTGGTGATATGTAATTTTTTGCCACCTTATTCATTATATTCGGTGGAACCCTGTATACCTACATGGGGTCCAATGGTCCACAATTGTCTAAGACGGTATCCCATTATATCTACAAGGCCTTCCCCTATCTGCCACCCAGGGATCCGCCAGGTAGTAGTGGGATCATATATATATATATATATATATATATATATATATATATATATATATATATATATATATATATATATATATTCACGGAAAAGAGAGAGATAATAAACACTTCAAGTGAGAATACTAAAATCACTACTGTCCCGCAAAGTTCCAGGTTCAAAACAAAAGAGTAAAGGTAAAATTACAGGTTAAAATTTAATGCTCAAACTAACAACTAAACATTCAGGACTCATAAGGATAATGTAATGGTAAAACAGGTTACATATATGGTTAACTGCAATAGCCTCTATTAACATGAATTTAGCAAGAGCAAATTTATCTAAGTCAGTCCTGATAAATGAGAAAACCGGATAATACTCAGTTAAAGCAAGATATATTATTACAGATACAAAATATTATTAATAATGGCTGACATCAAAAACTCTACATGAATCGCAAAAACCTTACCAGGCCTACGAATTAATGCTTTAGGCCATACAGTACAAAATAAATGGTAACAACACTTATGCTTAAATTATACAGCAGCTAGATGGCTGGAGACTTCCTGAGCACACACAAAAATAATAATACACTATACAGGGGAAGACAGAGATGTGAACAAAATGAGGAGTAGATCTAAGTGGCAATTAATGCAGAGACTGAGCTCATTATATAGGGGCCGGCAGAGCTTGATACAACTTGTGAGAAGGACGCACAAAAGAAGGTATAGGGGAGGAAGAGTTGACAGTCCTGCTCTGAACAACAGAAAGAACGGCTTACTCTACTATAAGTGGAGAAAAGGGGAGTGAGGTAGAACACGCAAGCCTGGTCACTATGGAAGCCACGAGGCGAATCGTGATCAGACATGCAGCATACTGTACGTTAGAATTATACAAATGATGATGAACTCATAGGCTATGTAACACCTCCCCACAAAGAAAAAGAAATTTACACAGGAAATTTCTTATTACTCTAAAACAATCTGTCTAAAGTCTAGACAAGCAATCTGCCATAATATTTTCTTTCCTCTTGACATGTTGTATGTCTAATGAATACTCCTGAAGAAGTAGACTCCATCTTGTCAATCATTGATTTTTATCTTTAAACTTACTAAGGAATTTCAGTGGGTTATGATCGGTATAAATGACTATGGGGTCAAAACCAGAACACAAATAAAATGAAAAATGCTCTAAACCCAAAATCAAAGCCAAAAGCTCTTTCTCAATAGTTGAGTAGTCCTTTTGAGGTGGAGTGAACTTCTTACTGTAATAAGATACAGGGTGTTCAATACCCTGATCATCCTCTTGCAGCAAAACAGCCCCAGCTCCTGTATCACTTGCATCAACAGCCATCTTAAAAGGCTTAGCAAAATTTGGAGTAGCGAGCACTGGCTGACTTAATAGGATAGCTTTAAGTTTACTGAAAGAGGATTCACAGTTATCGGTCCAGACAAATTTAACTCCCTTTTTCAGTGGGTCTGTAAGTGGTCATACAAGAATTGAAAAGTTAAGAACAAATCTCCTGTAATGACCTACCATTTCCAAAAATCTTTGTAGCTCTTTCCTACTTTTAGGTCTGGGAAGATCACTTATAACCTGAACCTTAGCTCCTGGTGGTGCAACATGTCCATCACCAATTACGTACCCAAGGTACTGAACTTTAGCTTGACCAAACTCATAGTTTGATAAATTAGCTACAAGATTAGCCTGAACCAAACGCTCAAGAAATTTACTGACATGGCATAGGTGATGTTTCCAGTTCTCACTGAAGATTAATACATCATCAATATAAACAACACACCCTGCCAAACCCTCTGTTACAACATTCATGAGCGTCTGAAAAGTGGCTGGTGCATTCTTCATACCATATGGCATTACAGAACATGCAAAATTCTTTCTTAGTGTTACAAAACATGAGATCTCCCTAGCCCGTTCAGTCATATGTACTTGCCAGTATCCCTTTAACAAATCAAACTTACTTATGTACCTAGCCTTTCCGATCTTGTCTATGCAATCTTCCACGCGAGGGAGAGGGTAAGTGTCTGTTTTGGTTATCTGATTAACACGTCACTGTGACCAACCTGGCTTAGGGACTAGAGAGACAGGAGAACTCCACTTGCTCTGACAGAGCTCAATCATCTTGTGGTCCAACAAGTAGCCAAACTCCTTCTGGATGAGAGGAACTTTCACTGGGTTCACACGGTAAGGAGGCAGTTTAATTGGCTTTGCGTCTCCAACATCGACATCATGCATCAACACAGTGGTTCTTCCTGGAGTGTCACGGAACACTTGCAGGTACTCCTGCAGTAATGCCGAAAACTCCTGCCTTTCCTCGGGAGCTAGATGAGAAAGCTTAGTCTGGAGATCATTCATGATATCAGGATTCTGCCCCAAACTATCACTCAGGCTCATACTGCATGGGAGAACTTCACTTGCAGACTCGGGTGGAACAGCTACAGTGCAGACTGGGTTATTTTCGTCCCGCCTGTGATATAACTTTAGCATGTTGATGTGACAAACTTGCTTGTTCTTTCTACGATCTGGTGTGGCGATGACATAGTTGACATCACTGAGTTTCTTCTCCATGGAATAAGGACCAATAAACTTGGCTTGAAGAGGTTGCCCATGCACCGATAGCAGAATCAAAACCTGATCTCCTGGCTGAAAGTGGTGTAACCTGGACTTATCATACCAAGTCTTCATCTTCTCCTGAGCAGCTCCTAAATTCTCTCTCGCAAGCTGTAAAGCAGTGGACAGCCGTTCTTTGAACTTCATCACATACTCCAGCAGGTTGACGTCATCTTCCTCCAACAGCCAGCATTCCTTGAGTAGCTTAAGGGGTCCTCTTACTTCATGGCCAAACAGTAGTTCAAAGGGTGAAAACCCCAGTGATTCATTTGGAGATTATCTTGCGGCAAATACAACGAATGGAAGACCTTTATCCCGGTCTTTCTGATGTTCCAAACAGGATTTCCTGAGCATCGATTTGAGTGTTTCATGATGTCTCTCCAACGCTCCTTGGGTCTGGGGATGGTAAGCTGAAGACGTGATCTGGGTGATGCCCAACTTTTTCAGAGACTGCTTGAAAACGTTTGACATGAAATTACTTCCCCGGTCTGACTGTACCTCTTTGGGCAGACCAAACTTGGTGAAGAACCCCAGCATTTCCTTAACCACGTTCTTTGCTGAGATATTTCTAAGTGGAATGGCTTCAGGATAACGAGTAGCCATATCAATCAGGGTCAACACATAAGAAAATCCTGAAGAAGTCTTAGGAAGAGGGCCCACAATATCCACCAACACGCGGGTGAAAGGCACCTCAAAAGGAGGAATGGGAACTAGTGGTGCAACATTTTCGGTCTGATTACACTTCCCCACAACTTGACAGGTGTGAGAAGACTTACAATACCAGGAAACATCTCTGAAGATACCTGGCCAGTAGAAGTGTTTCAAAATGCGTGCCACAGTCTTCCTCACTCCAAGGTGTCCCGCCAAACTGGAATCATGAGCAACTCTAATGATATCCTGCCTACAAACACGAGGGATGACAACTTGATGTACAACCTCCCATTCACAGTCGGCTGATGCTGTTGGGGGTCTAAACTTTAACATAAGTACTCCTGACTTTATATAATAACAAGTAGAAGCACCAGCTGACTCTTCCTCACTGCAAGCAGAGTTAGCTAGACCTTTCAACTCAGGGTCAGCAACCTGCAACTCAACCAACTCTTGACGAGACAAATTATCAACACTACGGGGTACTGCCTCATCTGGTGAGTGGTCCAAATTAGCAAGAAGAGTGTCAGCTAGGATGAACATCATCATCATCATTATCCTCTAAGTCACCAGTAACTTTAGACTTAGCCCTAGTGACAGCACATGCAGAGAACACATCAGGGACATCACAATCCTGGGTCGCAATCACTGGTTCACTAGACAACTGAGAAGCTGGACACACTTGACTTCCACCAATATCATTTCCAAGTAAGAAAGTTACACCTGACACTGGGAGTATCTCAACCAACCCAACCATAACGGAACCATTAACAAAACCAGACTCTAAATTCACTCTGCACAGAGGGACAGAGAAGTAATGATTCCCTACACCTTGTAAGATTACAGTTTCATCAGAGGAATTAACATTAGAGCCTAGAACACTGGTCAGCATAAGGGATTGGCAAGCACCTGTATCACGATATATTTTAACTTATTTCCTGTCATTACTGTCCAGAGGACTGACAAAATCATCAGACAGGAAATTAGCACATGAACTCTTGAGAGTGTCACCCACGATACTGCTCAAAAGAGGAGCTTCATCATGAGAATTTAATTTACTCCTCAAAGCAGGTTCAGTTAACTCGGTTAAAGAATTCTGGGAACTCTTAAGGGTGGACACTAGACCAACTGACTGAATATTTAAAGACTCCTTTTTGTTCACATCACGCTGTCTCCTGAAACATTTCTTCGTAGTATGATCAAGCTTACTACAATAAGTGCATTTACTTTTCTGAAATCTAGAGGTGAAGCTGGTATTTACTTCCTGAGAAACATCATCTTTATTCTCTTTCCTGTTACCTGTACTCTGAGTAGAGGCAACGTACTTACTCTCAGCTTTCCTTTTTTCTTTAGAATATCCCTTGTGAGTGAGAACATATTCATCAGCTAAAACTGCAGCATCAGACAAATTATCTATTCTTCTCTCATCAAGATATAGGCTTACATCTTTATTAATACACCTTTTGAAGTCCTCCATCAAAATCATCTGTTTAAATTTATCAAAATCAGAATTTACATTCTTAGAATTTAACCACTGCTCTAACAGATCTTCTTTGATTTTTGGATACTCAACATGGGATTGCTTATCTTGCTTATAAGTTGTCCTAAATTTTACTCTATAGGCTTCAGGAACAAGCTCATAGGCCTTAAGAATCAAGCTCTTAACTACATCGTAATTATCAGATTGATCCTGAGGCAAAGATGCGTAAGTTACTTGAGCTTTACCGGTGAGAACAGTTTGAAGGAGTACTGGCCAATACTTTCTGGGCCAATTAAAACCTGTAGCTACCCTCTCAAACAACTAAAAATACTTTGTTAAGTCAGATTCATTAAAAGGAGGGACAAGTTTAACATTTTTAGCCACATCAAAATCATCAGAGCTAGATGATCCAGTTCCACTTTGTTTCATGCGATACTCATGGTCTGCCTGAATCCTAGCAATTTCAATTTGTGTCTGTGCCTCCTGAATACGAGCCTGAGACTCAGCCTCCTTACCACGAGCCTCCTGCAGGGCTAGCTGTAACTTAGCTATTTCAATCTGCGTTTGGTCATCTGGAGGAGTTACATTAAACAAGCTTTTATTAGTCATGTCAACAATTTGATCTTTAGAATGATGAGAGCGAACAGCAATTCCCAATTGTTGAGCAACAAGCTTAAGTTCATTCTTTGTTCTGTTTTCTACATCACACACTGTTTGCACATTTGACAAAAAATCTTTGGCTTCATCAAGAGTAGTAATAGTAGACATCATGAATAAATCACAGTCACAAAATATCAAGCAATATCCTTATGATAATATCCTGAATATCCTGATAAGAGGTCGCCAAATTTATGTTACGGAACAGAGAGAGATAATAAACACTTCAAGTGAGAATACTAAAATCACTTCTGTTCCGTAAAGTTCCAGGTTCAAAACAAAAGAATAAAGGTAAAATTACAAGTTAAAGTTTAATGCTCAAACTAACAACTAAACATTCAGGACTCATAAGGATAATGTAATGGCAAAACAGGTTACATATATGGTTAACTGCAATAGCCTCTATTAACATGAATTTAGCAAGAGCAAATTTATCTAAGTCAGCCCTGATAAATGAGAAAACCGGATAATGCTCAGTTAAAGCAAGACATATTATTACAGATACAAAATGTTATTAATAATGGCTGACATCAAAAACTCTACATGAATCACAAAAACCTTACTAGGCCTACAAATTAACGCCTTAGGCCATACAATACAAGAAAAATGGTAACAACACTTATACTCAAATTATACAGCAGCTAGATGGCTGGAGACTTCCTGAGCACACACAAAAATAATAATACACTATACAGGGGAGGACAGAGATGTGAACAAAATGAGGAGTAGATCTAAGTGGCAATTAATGCAGAGACTGAGCCCATTATATAGGGGCCGGCAGAGCTTGATTCAACTTGCAAGAAGGACGCGGAAATGAAGGCACAGGGGAGGAAAAGTTGACAGTCCTGCTCTGAACAACAGAAAGAACGACTTACTCTATTATAAGTGGAGAAGGGGAGAGTGAGGTATAACACGCAAGCCTGGTCACTACGGAAGCCACGAGGCGAATCGTGATCAGACATGCAGCATACTGTACGTTAGAATTATACAAAGGATGATGAAATCATAGGCTATGTAACAATACATATATATATATATATATATATATATATATATATATATATATATATATATATATATATATATATATATAAAGATTCACAGAAGAAGAAAAAACGAAGAAAATTAATAACAGAATCCATACAAACAGTTAGACTTGAACTGCTGTGGGTTTAAGTTTGGTGGGTGGGGGGAACTACCCTGAGGAAGTGCTTTCCAAAGTGAAGCAGACCATAGAATAAATGAATTCTGATAAGCAGAACTTCTGCAATAAGGGATGGTGACAGTCAAGTCATGAGAGTTACCAGATGCCCATGTAGCACAGGGGGATGGCATAGAGACGTGGCACAATGGATGCAACTTCGTCTGAGCATTTGTCATAAAAGTGTCTAAAATAATGCAAGGGAGGCAACATTCGTTCTTACCTGTAGATGTAGTTTGTTTGTAATAGCAGTGTTATTAATAATTCTAACAGCTTTGTTCTGAATTTTGTCTAGTTGCTTTAGCACAACCTCCCCACATCCATTCCACAAGGGTGAGCAATATTCCAGCTGAGAGTGCACATGACTCTTATAAACTATAGTCAGCTGCTAATCAGTGAGGAAGCTACGAACTCTGTACAATAATCCAAGTTTCTTTGAGGCGGTTTTAACAAATGATCTGACATGAGAGGTCCAGCTGACGTCATGTTACGTGAAACACCGAGAATTTCAGTACTTTTGGAGACGGGAATATTAGTAGCACTGAAGGTAATATAGGAATCTGGCAATATCTGTCTTTTAGTAAATTGTATGTATGTGGTTTTCCTAGCATTATATGAGACAAGGATTTTTTGTCCCCATTCAGTGATCCTAGTTGAGTCTTGATTAATGGAGATGGCTGTACTGAATTGTGAGTTAGATATGTACTGATCACCATTATGTAACGATGGAAAAAACACAAAAACCACTTACATATAATAAGTGCCCAGTACATTTAAATTTAAGGGTTTCTCAATATATGTAATATATGAGGAACTGTTATTAGCAATACATTTCAGAACAGAATAACAAATGGACCCAACATAAAGGAGTGTCCACACTATGACTCGAAAGATGGTATAAGACACTGCATACATGGTAGCGTTGACCCTTCAGGTTATGAGACATCCTAACTCTTGGCTTCTGAGAATTTTCTAATGTATTTTCTGGGAAGGAGAGTAGGGTCATGCAGAAGGTCGACGAAACACCTTACTGTAGATGTTGGTCCTGTATTTATGTACTGCTTCTCCATACATGCTAGATGACAAGAGGGAGATTGGACTTGTCCATGTCTGGGCAAGACTTGAAAAATACTTGAAAACCAGACAATGGCCATTGTGGACCCAGTGTCAGAAGTAAACTACTCTCCCAAAATTTGGTTGACGTCCACTCCCAGACTTATATTAAGACTTGCTCCAAGACCTGCTTCCCTTTCACGGGAATAGAAGTCGGTCCACTAACTCATAACGGGACAAGGAGAAGGAAAGCTCCAGGCAGGAGGCTGTGACCCTTGCTCCCAACAAACTAAAACACAGAAAGAGACCAGGCATCTCCTTGTCACCCCTCTCCAGTGTCCCAACTCTCCCCTTAGCAACCCTTACGATAAAAAAACTTTTAAACTACCTGTGATATTTTCCTTCAGAAATGTGGATAAATATCACAAGACATACAGGAACTCACTGGTGACATATTAGCCTCAAGTGTCATCGTTCAACTGAAAAAAATAAATGCTGAATCGATGTAGAGAATACACATCATGGTAAAAATGTATAAAAACAAGGGATATTACAGTGCAAATGCAAAAATATTATTGGCATTTATTTTCAACCTCTACAGAGATATTAAGCTTTGTGAATGGGTGTTTAACTGTGACTGAACTGTGAAGTGTTAAGTCATCTGTATATGAATGGATGGGACTATGGGTGACAGTTAAGATATTATTAATATGAATTAGGAATTGGGTTGGAGCCAGAACTGACCCTTGTGGCAAGCTGGTGTTAACTAAGTGGAAATTGGAATGTACATCATTTACTCTTATTCTTATCTTCCCGTCACTGAGATGTGAGGAATTCGGAGAAACAAAAGACGTTAGTCTATAGCAAGGGAATTTGAATAGCAGGGAAGAGTGCCACACTCTATCAAAAGCATTACAAATATCAAGGGCTACTCCATGGGTTTCTCCATGGTCGTAAGTTGTCTGATGGATGGTGTGAGGCAGATTAAGTACATCAGTTGTGGACTTATTATGGCGAAAACCATATCGGCTATCACTATTCAAGTTATTGGATTCAAGATGTTTTACTGTGTGTTTATTCATTATGTTTTGAAATACTTTACCAAGAGATGTGATAGCCATTGGTCTGTAATCAGAGAGGTCAGAGGAACTTCCATTCTCGCGAACTGGGTGTATATTGGCTTCTTTCCAAGCATTATGGAATGAAGAAGTGCTTATGCATAGTCTGAATAATTTGGCTGGAACAGAAGCAAGTTCTGGGGATCACTTTTTCTAAACAATTGGAGGAATTCCATCTGGGCCTGAAGCTTTGTTGGTTGGTAAACTGTCTAGGATGTATTTCACGTATCTAGTCTATATGTTGAGCAATTTTGAGAGAACCAAGTTCTAGTACTGGGACGTTCTGGCTGACTTCCTCTAACGTTGAATTTCTGGCAAATGTACTGACAAGGATAATTGCTTTACCATGCAGGACATCTGTAATGTTACCATCGGATGATTTTAGTGGGGGAATGGGTAATGACGTGTTAAAGTTATTACTGAAAGAATTGAGAGTTGGCCCGAATATTCTATTGTCACTGGGATTGTTTAGTAGTTTGGATGATTGGTTGTGAAGAAAGTTTGACTCAGCGAGATTTATTACTGCTTTTGCATAGTTTTTTAGCAATTTCTAAACTGACTGAGTGATTCCAATGTTTTTTTTTTTTCAAATAACAGTTATATGCTATTGACTTTTGGGCCGTTGCTTTTGCACAATTGCTATCGGACCATTTTGGGGAGTCCAATCTTTTAGCGAACTGTTGACTAGGTTTGAAGAATTCCATACCAGCTTGTATTAAGTTATTAATGTGGGACTGGGCAGAACTGATGTCACTGGAGAAGAAAGATGACCATGGAATGTCAGCAAGATAATGTCTTAATCCATCCCAGTCTGCACTATGAAAAAATTATTGGGTCACCCTGACAGATTCAGGACAGGGATGTTTGGTGGAATTGACTAATGAGGCTTTGATGAGATGGTGGTCAGATGATCCAAGTGGTGACACTACTTCTATCCTGTATTGATCTGGATTATTTGTTAGGAATAGGTCCAAGAGATAAGCGATATGGTCAAGATTATCTGGTATTCTGGCTGGTTGCTTTACCAACTGCATTAGATTAAACGATTCTGCAAACAGCTTGCATTCTGTACCAGACTTGTCAGTTTGGCATAATGCAATGACTATTTTACATTATGTACGTTAAAATTACCCCAAACGGTCATTCCTGTGCTAAGGATGAGGTTAAGGTTAGTCAAATATGTGCATATGGAGTCAAATACACTGGGTTATGAAGAAGTATTGGGGGAGTGGTAGACTACACAGATATACTGGGTAATATTTAGATAATTTAGTTTATACAATGAATAAGCAGAATCAGTTGAAGTTCAGAACAGTGACAACTGCTAATTCAGATTTGATATAACAACAAGTGCCACCCTTGTTACGGAAGTTTGTGAGGAGCTGGTAACCATGAAAAGGAAATGGAGGTATTTCAGCAGAGGGTGAGATTTGGGATTTTGTGAGGAACAGGGCTAGAGGGGATACTGACTGAAGAAAAAAAGTGAAATGAATTCAAATTGGTACTAAGGATAGTGGTGAAGCAAAGGGCCGAACCTGCGCTTCCTCGCTGATGATCATGAACTGTGTCTGCAATAGTCGTTCTCGGTACACTAGCTTGATAGCAACCTTGAGGTCCCACCCTGCCGGTCACGGCAATCCGAGATACTACCGGATTTGCAGCTATTTATGCAGTGGCCATTGCTAAGGGCGAATGGAAATAGAAGGTCAACAACATCTAATCCTGTGTTGCCCCATGAGGTGTGTAAGGGCCCTGAGCTAGGCAAGTTGGTCCTGACATTAAAGATGAAAGTGACCAGCCTCACTCATACCTGGGTGGCATTACGTGAGCAATGAACCCCAACCACTTTTTGGACACAGATCTGCACTGGCTCAATCCGACTGGAGTGCCCTAATTACCCATTAAACCACCAGGCGCCATAATTTTGTCATATGATTACCACCCACCGGAGTAAATGGTTTCCTGATGTACAGGGACCCATTTGGCTTATCACTCAATGTAGAGTCACCCGTAGACAGAAGGAAGAGGAAAGAATGAAGGAAAGAAGGACAAGAAAAAGGAAGGAAAGAAGAACAAGAGGAAAGAAGGAAGGAAGAGAGGAAAGGGCATGAACCCGAGAGCAACACTGCATCGAGTGAGTGGATGGTGAGTGCCCTTACCTGTCACAATAGAAGGTGTGGTATCTAATGTGCATGTAGTGTGGTGTAGACAGTTGAAGGTAGTGGTATTATGAGTGTATGCTGGCCTACTCTTTGTGTAAGTGAAAGCACTAAAAACGTTCGGCAACGACAGATGGTCAGGACCAGGTTCCGAGGACTGGCGAGACGGGAGCTCCAGCTTTCCCTCTCACCAGCTCGCCATCCACCTCGGGAGTACCGCCCTTTTCGACTGGTGCTACAGTCTGCTACCAGAAGATGTGATAACTATTGATCTGTAATCAGAAAGATCAGAGGAACCTCCTTTCTTTGGAACATGGTGGATTTTGGCTTCTTTCCAAGATTTAGGGAAAGAAAAACTACGAATGCATAGTCTGAATAATTTGCCTAGAACACGAGCAAGATCTGGGGAAAACTTTTTCAAAACCATTTGAGGAATTTCATCTGGACCTGAAGGTTTGTTGGCTGGTAAATTGTCTAGGATGAATTTCACGTATGTACTCCATGTATTGTGGGGAGCATTTTCGGAAAAGTCAAGTTTTAGTACAGAAACGTTCTGACTGACTTCCTATAAGGTAGAATTTCTGGCAAACGTACTGGCAAGGATATTTGCTTTTCCACAAGAATTATTTACACTGTTTTCAAGTGAAGATTTTAGTGGGGGAGGTCTTTGTCAAAACTGTGTATCAATAAAGTATATGGTACGGTAAATTGATGTACAGTAGATTGTAGAGCAGAAAAAAGATAAAGAATTCAGACAGTGTTGCCCGACGTGTAATACCCATCATAAAAGGTTGTGACTTTGCCAACAATGCTTCATATCCATTGCAAGTAAGATGACATTCAGAGTTTTATAAGTTAATTTTGCAATATTTCGGTAGGTTTGTGATTACAGCCATGTTCAGTCCAATAGTTTATCAAGAGCATCAGTAGGCTATCTGGCAATCAAGTTTAACGTTCATCAAAGGCGGAGGCGAACGTTCAAAGTGGAAGGAGGTACTAGTACTGGATGTGATAAATAATGCAAGTAAGTACAATACCGCAAATGTAGCAAAACACAAAATTATATCCTGGGATAATAATTATATATATATATATATATATATATATATATATATATATATATATATATATATATATATATACTGTATATATATATATATATATATATATATATATCCATCCATCATCCAATCCTACGTTGCCCCATGAGGAGCGTAGAAGCCCGGGGCTAAGCAGTTGGTCCTGACATTTAAGATGAGAGTGACCAACCTCACTCATCCCTGAGTGGCATTACGTGAGCAATAAACCCCAATCACCCCTTGGATATAAACCTTCACCGGCTCAATCCGATTGGAGCACAATTATTACCCACTAAACCACCAGGCGCCAAAATTTGGTTATATGGTTACCACCCAGCGTAGTAAATGATTTCCTGGTGTACAGGAAACCATTTGGCTTGTTACTCAGTGTAGAGTCACCCACAGGCAGAAGGAGGAGGAAAGAATGAAGGAATGAAAGACAGAAGAGGGAGTGTAAAGTCACCCGCAGGGAGAAAGACGAGGAAAGAATGAAGGAAAAAAAGACAGAAGATGGAAGGAAAGAAGGATGAAAGGACAGGGCAGACACCCGAGAGCAGCACTACGTTGAGTGAGTGGATGGTGAGCGCCCCCACCTACCCCAATATATATATATATATATATATATATATATATATATATATATATATATATATATATATATATATATATATATATATATGCCTTGTTTCCTTCTATCTTCTGTCTTTCCTTCCTTCGTTCCTCTTGCTTCTACCTACGGGTGACTTTTCACTCCCTCTTTTGTCTTTCATTCCTTCATTCTTTCCTCTTCCTTCTGCCTGTGGGTGACCCTACACTGAATGACAAGCCAAATGGTTTCCTGTACACCAGGAAACCATTTATTACATGGGTGGTAACCATATAACCAAATTTTGGCGCCTGGTGGTTTAGTGGGCATTCATTGTGTCCAATCGGATTGAAACGGTGAAGGTTTATATCCAAGGTGGTTGGGTTGATTGCTCACGTAATGCCACTCAGGATGAGTGAGGCTGGTCACTCTTATCTTAAATGTCAGGACAACTGCCTAGCCCCGGGCTTCTACGCTCCTCATGGGGCAACGTAGGATTGGATATATATATATATATATATATATATATATATATATATATATATATATATATATATATATATATATATATATATATATATATATATATATCATCATCATCATCATCCAATTATACATTGCTCCATGAGGAGCGCAGGAGCCCGGGGCTAGGCAGTTAGTCCCGACATTCAAGATGAGAGTGACCAGCCTCACTCATCCCTGAGTGGCATTACATGAGCAATCAACCCCAACCACCCCTTGGATATAAACCTTCACCGGCTCAATCCGACTGGAGAGCAATAATTACCCACTAAACCACCAGGTGCCAAAATTTGGTTATATGGTTACCACCCAGCATAATAAATAGTTTCCTGGTGTATAGGAAACCATTATATATATATATATATATATATATATATATATATATATATATATATATATATATATATATATATATATATATATATATATATACTCGTTTGCAAACTTATGTATACAGACCGGTGACAATTTTTGAAGACCTGGTGACATATTTTTTTTTTTTTAACGCCTAGAAGCATATTGTAAAATAGTGAAATATAAAAAAGTTTATATCAGGATTAGTTGTTCTGAATAGCAGAATTACCTGCAAAAGTTGAATCAAGAAGGAAACTTATTTCGAAAGAGTAGTTTTAAAATTAAACAACATAACTTTTATTAAACATCACAGTAATCACATAAAATAATTTAATGCTCTCCATAACTATCCAATATTACATAAATTAAGCATTTAATCTTAAAAATCAAGCTGTAAAATGTTAGTTTTAACTACACTAATACTAATTCCGGGTGTCTCACACTCGAAATTGGGAAATACACAAAAATATCGAATGGAATGTTTTATTAATGTAAATGTACATGAAGCAACTTTAGGCTTTGTTCTATGAGTTACCATCACAAACGAATTAAAAATCGTAAAATTTGGGTATGTAAATGATAATTAAAAAATAACTAATAATACATTTTCCTTGAAATTTTCACTATATATATATATATATATATATATATATATATATATATATATATATATATATATATATATATATATATCGTCATCATCATCATCAGCCGTTTGAGTATCTACTGCAGGACCGGTTTATCCCTACCGAAGTCGGGACGATACAGCCAATGTACCTCTACCTTGTGGCTTAGGCTGTCTAGTAGAGATTGTATGTAGGGTGAGAAGTGCTTGTAAGTGTAACTGTAGTGTTGGAGTGGCACTGGATGTGTGTGTAGTCTGTGAGCCAACTGTAATCGGCCCACGCAAGCTGACTGGGTGCAAGCACACTTCATAGTAAGCGACACTGGTTCAAGCACAACATCCCTTGTGTCCCCCAATGCAGTACGTGGCGGAGTGAACACTCCCAAGTTTATTACCCTGGCGGGGCGCAAACCCTGGTTCACCTGTGTATGAAGCGCACACTCTACCACTGTACCACAGAGTCTCTCTCTCTCTCTCTCTCTCTATATATATATATATATATATATATATATATATATATATATATATATATATATATATATATATATATATATATTCATCAGCCGTTGAGGTCCACTGCAGGACCAGCCTATCCCTACTGAAGCAGGGACGATACAGCCAATGTATCTCTACCCAGTGGCTTAGGCTGTCTGGTAGAGACTGTATGTAGGGTGAGAAGTGCTTGTGAGTGTGACTGTAGTGTTGTTGTGGCTTTGGGTGTGTGTGTAGTCTGTAAACCAAGTGTAATCGGCCCGCCTTAAGCCGATTGGGTGCAAGCATATTAGTATGTGGTTCAACCACAGCACCCCTTGTGTCCGCCAAAGTAGCAAGTGGCTTGGTGAACGCTTCCCAAAGTTTTTACAAGTATGGCGGGAGGCGAACCTTCGCTCACCAGCGTGCGAAACGCACACTGTACCACTGTACCACAGAGGCTCCACATATATATATATATATATATATATATATATATATATATATATATATATATATATATATATCAGCCACTAACCACATCTGCGTATGACATGTTAATATTACAAACAGAAACTTCCATTATACAGTTTATGGACACAATTTGATTTTTGTATCAAATTAATAACTGATGAAGAGTGTTCCCCATCATCTGGCAACACAGCACAGGAGCGGGTGAGCACCCACTTGATCGGTTTATGATACGGAAATCTCTTTATATCATTTGATTATCATGATAATTGAAATATATCTATCAACAAAATGAGCTATGATAATAACGGAAAACTCCCTTACATATACTAGAATCTTTTAAATATATGATTCGTAGCTACTTGTGTTTTAAACAGTGATTGGCAACCCATTCATTAATCCTTCTAGACACAACAAGGTTGTGAATACGTCATGGATCACAGGCGTACCAACTGCCCGACTCAAGCTACAATCTTGTACTGTACCAGGTTCATATGTTGCCAATAGAAATTATGTTTATCTTCATAATTGCATCTTGGTGTAAACTTTCAAAGGCTTTGGTGGAATGATGCCCCACGTGAATTGTGAGAAAGTAATTCTCTGAAGCCAAGGCTTTGTTGGACCATGTGTGAAATATTCTTTGACACATATGCTAACTCGCGGATAGAGAAAAGGGAGCTGAGTGGTAAGGGATTCAATACTTTATTATAGTTCATGATAAATTTACGTTCCATCAAGTGCAGCATGTAGAAATTTATGCAAAGGGAATATAAGGGCACTCTTATACCACACAGTGCTACTCTAAATACTAATCTTTATTTCACCCCCTAAACATAGAAAACACGTTCATGTAAAATTATGAGAGTAGTATCCGATATTTAACTGCTAGAACTCATGCAAGAAAACAGTGTTACAACAGGAAATATTTTTAAATTCCAATTCATAGTGAAGCATGTCCATTGAAGCCCTCGCTACATTCCCTTGAAACCTTGGACTCCAAGGGATTTCTTTGGTCTCATGAGTAAAAATATAGATAAAAACAAAATTTGTTGAATGCATCTGCTACCTGCTGAAAATATCTCATCTCTATCGCACATCTGTATCGCACGCACACACACACTATATATATATGTATATATATATATATATATATACAGATAGATCAATGGATATAGATATAAATATAGATAGGTAGATGTTGGAGAAACAAACATTACACTCGCGTACATAATTATGTGAAAAGCTTTTGGCTCTTCATCTTGGAATCGATCCCGAGACCTCTAAACATAAATCAGGTACCGTTACCACTACACCACCGTGTGACAGTAGCCAAGCCACCTGAATTCTGTGAAGGACCAAGTAAATCCTCTATGGGATGATATTATTCAATCCTAATCCATATGATGGTACATATTACAGCACATCAGGATTTTTGCTTAGCCCCATGCAACTCGGTATGTGCCATAGCAGTTTTAATCTATTCCAGACAGTACACAAGCGTTTTCCTATATATGTTGGAGAAACACATTACACATGCGTACATATATGGAAAGTTTTGGCGCTCCAGCCGGGAATCGAACCCGAGACCTCTAGACAGATGTCAGACACAGTTACCACTACAGCATGGAGTGATAAAAGCCAAGCCACCTGAATTCTGTGAAGAACCAGGTAAATATATCATGGGAGGATATTTTTCTTGAGAGGGTCCACAAGCATTACTCTTGAGACAGGACTTGTAACGAGGATAAGGTTGTGATCAGAGGAGCCCAACATAGAGAAAATATAACAGAGTAAGCAGAAAGGTTAGTTGGAAAGAAAAGGTAAACAATGTTCGAATTCTCTCCGAGGTGGTCAGGGATATGGGAAGGATGCTGTACAGATTGTTTTATGTCATTAAGGATAGCAGAGATGCAGGTGAATTCACCAGGTGTATCAGAGAATGGAGAGGAGAGCCAAAGGTGATGGAGAACATTGAAATCACCTAGAACAGAGATTTCAAGGAAAGAGAAAAGAGAAATTGATACCATGTGTTCCAGTTGAGAAATAGGATAATCAAAAAATTTCCATAGTCTGTGGAATCAGAGGATAAATACACAGCACAGATATATTTATCCAGAGTAAGACAGGATACCCACAGCCAGAGTACAGTGATTCCAGAGGAGTCAAGTTCAGCAACAGGAGAACAATATATGTTGTTTCATACCTACACACAGCAACCATCCTTGGCTTTGAAGTGAGTATGGGGAAGTAGGAGGATGCAGAGTAGGATTTGCTATCAGTCGCCTCTGACAGCTGAGTTGCAGTGAAGAGAAGGTGACGTTTAGAGGATGAGAGGTGGTGTTCAACGGAAGGAAAATTAGAAGAGAAGCCACGAATATTACAAAAATGAACACAGATTTTTTTGGGAACTTTGAAAAAAACTAAATATGTATGAAGAAACAACTATGCGGAAAGACTTGGAGAAAATGGACTTGCCTCAATCACCGTGTGTGTGTGTGTGTGTGTGTGTGTGTGTGTGTGTGTGTGTGTGTGTGTGTGTGTGTGAAATATCAATTGGAAACCATGGAAGACAATTTTCCAGAAAGGTTCTCCCATGAATCAATGTGTAAAATCCTTTACGATGTCTTTCAGCTGTATTCATGATGCCTGAAATCTCAGAGTAAATAATGTGATAAAATGTTTGAAAATGTTAAGAGAATTATTGTGATGTATGGTTTGCTGTAGAAGTCCCGCACTGTGTGAGATGTTAAGGATTCACTCCATCTTGTTATGGGTAAATTTGTCTTAAAAAAAAAAAAAAAAAAAAAAAGGTGTTCTGGATACAACACACTTCTGCAGTTTGTTTATATATTTTACTGTCAGTTTAGTGTGATTCCTTTTTTAATTAAGTGTGTCGTGAATGAATATTATTGATGAGTCGTTTTCACATTAGTACTGAATGAAGATTTGTTACGATATATAGCAATACACCGCATGTCATTCTCCCAGTTTTGTTACTACTGAAAGTATCATATATCCGAAATCAGCAAGGTATGTTCTGTTAAAAGCCTCTCTGTTCAGTCATCAACACTGCCAAACGTTTCTAATTCAATAAATATATTTTTCAAACTATGCACATTTAAAAGGAAACCTTCAACACAGGCATTGCTTTGACAGAATGACTTCTGGTATCTTTCCTACCTTGATTACAGTTTATGTTAACTCTCCTGCATCCCCAGAGCACTGAGTGTTTCGTCTCCCGAAAGAGAACACCGCATCATTCAAAAGATGGCCAAGATGCACAGAAGTAACTGCGCTCTTGTGAAAACGATCCTCTGCATACAAGTTCAGCTGCTGGTATAAGTCATTTGAAGTGTATACGAACCCTACTCCTTCTTGCAAACAAAGAGACCTTTACAGAATATTATGACTGAAAGCCTTGTTGTTGAAAATAGTCTGTGCACCAGTCCTAGGAAGCACCCCTGATATCAGCACATTCTTCATCTTGATCTTGTGGTGCCGGATCATCTTTCCAATAGTTCATCTGATCTGGTCCTAACCGCACTGTTCATACCTGTATGAACAACAGCAAGAGTACTGTCGGTTGAAATGTGTATGACATCATTCATTGTTTCACTTACGTTGTTAACTCCAGCAATTCACGTGCAGAAACGTTTTCTGTTACATGATGATAGCTCATGCCTTTCAGGTCGCTTTATTTATTCTTTTAAAGTTTTTTCGGGTCATACCTACGACTATAAAGGTGTGCCATAGGATAGGCTGCGCCGGTGGTTGGTACTGAAGCATGCCGCGGAGATGTATTTTCTGAAGGCGGGTGATGTAGGTAGCCTGGTAAGGTCCAAGTAAGTGTTCTGGGTGGACTGGGGGAAGGAGGACAAAAATTGGGTAATGTAGCTAGAAAGCAATGGGTACGTCCTTTAGAGATGGGTAAAGTATGTGTTCTGAGTTGGCAGCATCCTTTTTTTTTTTCTTTTTTTTTGACATAATATTCACGTTAGTTATAACCTACCATTTAACAAATAGTCTTAAAAAGACTAATGAGTTTGTCGCTAATTGCCTTCCTTTGTACATGTTTAGAGATTCGATTTAGGGAAGGAAGACTATAGGGATGGAATGGGAGAAGAGTGAACAGGACTGGCCGGAAAGGTGGTGATTGGTGGAACTGGGCTTCGTCAATACACCCTATAAAAGCGAATATAGTAGGTTGGGAAGAGGCTGCATAAATCAGACATTCGTTCTAAGATGTTTAGTCGAGAAGCAATATAAGGAATGGAAGGAGTTGCATGCTACCTTCATGGATCTGAAGATCCTACATGACAGCATGGCTAGATAGGAAATGTGCAAGGTACTAAAAATATATGGTGAATATGGGAAGTTGTTGAATGATGGCGCTAGGACAGCGGTGCATGTGGATAGTGAATTAGATGAGTTCTTTGATCTAAGTGTTGCATTGAAGAAGTTGGCCATGTCTCTACAGTTGTTCACTTTCTAAATGAATGTAGTTATAACAGATACTAGGTAGGGTAGTGCACGTTGGAGTGTCTCTATTATAAGAGGATAGGGTGTGCAAAGTTGTTTGCTTATGATATTGTATTGTTAAGTGTATATGAATGTGAGCTACAAGGCTTGGTTAATGAATCTGTGAGTCTATGTAGAAAAAGGAGTCTAAAAATCTATCTATCTATCTATCTATTGCCAGACGCCTCAATCCCGTTTGGGGTGGCCACAAACAAATCGCCTCCAAGTCGCCCTGTCCCCCGCCATTTCACTGCCCTGCTCCCAACTCATAACCCCCTCTCTCATATACCTCTCTTATGTAGATAAGAACAATGTTATAGTCTTTGAGAGAATTGCAGTCACAGACTGCAAAGTGAGGTTGGATGTTGAGGAAATTGAGGTTGTTAGTGCATCCAGGCACTTAGGTCGTGTGTTGAGAATGGATGGAAGATTAGAGGATGAAGTGCTTGAAAGGGTACAGCAGAGTAGAAAGGTTACTGGTTCATTAAAAACAGTGATTAGCAATAAGGAAGTACAAAAGTCTCTGTATGACATTATTGTGACCTACACTCTAACATGTGGAAGTAAAAATTGGACCGTGTTAGGACACAAGTCCAGAGTAAGAGGAGCGGAAATTAGTTTTTTTTTTTCCTTAGAGGACCATGTGGAGGACAGACAGACAGACAAATTAGGAAGTAAAGGGCGGTTTTGGTGTTGGTGAGGATGTGGCTGAAAATGTTAAGAAAAGTACTTTGATCGTTTGGCCATGTGGAGAGGATGGAGAGTGAGAGACTGACTATAAGAATCTATGTGAAAGAAGTGGAGGGGGAGAGGAGGAGGGGGAGACCAAACATGAGATGAAGTGATGAAGTGGAGAGATATATGAGGGATATATCTAGAGGCACTGCAGCCAAATGGCAGACGACATAGCGACGTGAAGATGATTTGTTTTGGTCACTCTTTACGGGATCAAGACGTTTGGCAATAGATACGTAGATAGGTATTTAAATAATATGTTGGCCAGTATGCACGAGGCGATTACTTATTACAGTAGCCTACCTTTTACACAGAGAACAACAGTAATCATAAATCTCTCCTACACATCCGGCGACTAACAAGGCGAGAAAAAAGATGAACGCTTTCACTACTCTCTTTCTTTCGTTGTTATTGATACTGGGCTTTCCCTCCTCTTTTGGATAAAATGCAAATGCAGGAGTGTCGAAAACTTCGACATGGCTTTCGACAGCGGATGGCCATATACATTATTTGCATCATTGTGTATGCCTAAATTTCGGTATAATATTGTTTGTTTGGCTTCACCAAGAGTAAATAGGGCTTGGGCTTTCTTTTTTGTAGCATTGAGGTCATTACGTTTGGTGCATATCACTCGAGTCTTAACAACATAAGAGAACAGGAGCCTTAATATTATGGGACCCACCTTTCCCTCGTTGTGGATACGATGTTATTGAGCTACAATATCTCTTTCAAACAACTCTGACTGCACCCTTTTAGTCTCTCTTCCTAATCTTTTACTGGAATAACGGTGAATACTCAAGCATAAGAAGCTCACATAAGCTTTTCTAATACTTTGCTTACAACACTGGTCAGTGATACTGGTCAGTAGTTGAGTGGATTTTGTCTATTTCCTTTCTTGAATAAGGGGACACTATTTGCTTTTTTCCAAATATCAGGTAGTTTACCTTGACTCAAGGATTTCTTGAAAATTAAAAATAATGGTTTACTTAACTCCTTTGCACATTCTCGTAGTACCCAACATGAAATTTCATCAGGACCACTTGCTTTTCCTCTGTCTAATCTACTTAACTCCTCCTGTATTACTTTTTCTGCTATTTGTATATCTGGTAGTATGTGTGGACATGCATGTTCCACATAGTCCCTCTCAAAATTTTTTTTCTTCTGTAAAAACTAATTGGAAATTCTTATTTAGTGCTTCACAAATATCTTTCTCTTGTGTATAACTGATTCCCTCGTCCGTAAATGATTGTATTATATCTTTTACTTTGGTTTTGCTTCTGATATAGCTGTAAAACAGCTTTGGTTGATCACTACTTTTATTTATTATATCCTCCTCAAACTGTTTTTGGGCTTCCCTCCTTATTCTTGTATAATCGTTTCTTGCCTGTTTGTAATTATTATATGCCCTTTCACTATTATGTCTTCTGTATCTGTTCCACAACAAATCTCTTCTTTCTTTTGATTTTTTACATTCTGTATTGAACCATTTCTGTATTTTCTTATCTGCTTCTTTGTGCTGTGGGATGTACTTCTGGACTCTATTTCATAATATTCACAGAATTTTTTATATACAGCATTTAAATCTTGTCCTCTAAGCTCATTTTCCCAATCAACTTCTGAGAAATACTTCTTTAGGTCTTGATAATTTCCCTTTTTATAGTTTAGGCTCTTTTTGTAACTATCATTGCTGTTTACTATGTCATATGCTATCCTGAAGTTATAATTTAGTACTGCATGATCGCTTTTGCTGAGTGGAGGGTGATATATTAAGCTGTCGATATCATTTTCTTGCCTAGTAAATATTAGCTCTAGCACTGAAGGTACATCAAGTCCTCTTATTCTGGTGGTTTCCCTCACATGTTGCGTTAGGAAGAAGTGTTGTACGAGATCCAGGAGCTTTTGGTCCCAACAGCTTTCTTGGCTAATTATATCTAGAGTATTCCAATTTATATTTGTATTGAAATCCCCAGTTAGTATAATTCTTTCTGATTTCTCTTCCATTTTAAGTACTAATGATCTTAAACTCTGAATTGTACTCTCTGCCACGTCCTCATATTCATCTCTTTCCCATGTGTTTGATCTGGGTGGCATGTACAAATTGGCTATAAATACTTTACCTTTAGATGTGTTGATCTCTACTGCAATCAGTTCTACTTGTGATGGTATATCTAGTTTTATTTCATTGACTTTTAGATTTTTCTTAGTTAATATTATAAATCCTCCTCCTTTTTTTTTAAATTTCTGTCTCTTCTCCATATATTGTATTCCTCGAAGTTTAGTATCTCATTGGATATCCTTGGTGTTAATTTTGTTTCAGTTAGGCATATTATTTGAGGTTCATTTTCTGTGTGTGTGTGTGTGTGTGTGTGTGTGTGTGTGTGTGTGTGTGTGTGTGTGTGTGTGTGTGTGTGTGTGTGTGTGTGTGTGTGTTCTTACCTTACCTAATTGTTCTTACCTAATTGTATCTTTACAGGAATGAGTCAAGCTCGTACTGTCCCGTGTCTTAAACCATATTTATCGTACATATCCTTAAATTTGTGAATTGTTTTGGCACACACTATTTCATTTGGTAGTGCATTCCATTGATCAATTGCTGTGTTTGGGAAACTGAATTTCCTTACGTCTTTATCACCTCTCTTCTTATGCAGTTTTTTGCAGTGTCCTCTTGCTGATGCTTCTCCATATGTTAAGTAATCATTTATGTCTATTTTCTCCTTTCCTGATATGCATTTATATAGCATTATCATGTCACCTCTTTTCCTTCTCTCCTGTAGTGTTGGTAGATTCAGTTTATTTAGTCTTTCTTCGTAGCTTAGGTCCCTTAAGCTGTGTATCCATCTTGTAGCGGCCCTTTGAACTTTTTCAATCTTGTCTATGTGCTTTTTGAGATGAGGACTCCAGACTACTGATGCATATTCCAGGGTTGGTCTAATGAATGATGTTATTATCCTTCTTAGCATGTCTTCATTTATGTATGTGAATGCTATTCTCATATTTGCAAGCAGTGTATACATGTTCCGTACCTTCTCGCTGATGTGGTCAGCCGGAGATAGTCTGTTATTGATAATCACACCTAGGTCTTTCTCTCTTTCTGATGTATATAGGGTTTTATTTCCTAACTTATAATCCCAATCAGGTCTTTTTCCACTTTTACCAAACTTGATTACATGACACTTGTCCACATTGAATTCCATTTGCCATGTACTACTCCATTCATGAAGTTTATTTAATTCTTCTTGTAGCTCTTTACAAGAGTCTGTGTTAGTAATTCTCCTTTGTATTTTTGCATCATCTGCAAACATATTCAGATAGCTCTGATTTCCAGTGTTACTGTTTATATCATTTATATACACTACAAACATGATTGGTGCAAGCACTGAACCCTGTGTGTGTGTGTGTGTGTGTGTGTGTGTGTGTGTGTGTGTGTGTGTGTGTGTGTGTGTGTGTGTGTGTGTGTGTGTGTGTGTGTGTGTGTGTGTGTGTGTGTGTGAGTGTGTGTGTGTGTGAGTGTGTGTGTGTGTGTGTGTGTGTGTGTGTGTGTGTGTGTGTGTGTGTGTGTGTGTGTGTGTGTGTGTGTGTGTGTGTGTGTGTGTGTGTGTGTGTGTGTGTGTGTGTGTGTGTGTGTGTGTGTGTGTGTGTGTGTGTGTGTGTGTGTGTGTGTGTGTGTGTGTGTGTGTGTGTGTGTGTGTGTGTGTGTGTGTGTGTGTGTGTGTGTGTGTGTGTGTGTGTGTGTGTGCTCAGGAGTGATTCTGTAAACAACAGTGATGAATGCTATAACTGGTTACAGTTATATATAGACTGATGTGGTGCTTTTAAATTTTTGGTACAGCCAAAGAACAGTATGCAGTTTAAGAGAGACATCTGATGGTGAATATCTGAATGACGATTGTTACGATTCACTGGACCATATAGATCCTTTCTAAGCTGATGAAAATCGTCTGGAACTAGATACAAAGAATCCGAAAATTTGTCACCATATTGGTCTTATTCATCATATCAAAACAAGAAGACCTTCCTCCTACTTCCGCCCCCCTCATTCATATTCCTCTCCAACCAATCCCTCCTCCTTATCCTCGGTCTCTCCTTCTCCCTTTACCCTTCCCTCGCATATATACTCTAGGTCAATCTATTTTTCTCCATTCTCTCCACACGAGTAATCCGTCTCGGTGCATTTGCCCCAACAATTTCCCGGCGGCTTATGACCCTGGCAGTTGCGACGCTTGTTTTTTATTTCGTTTAATGAATCAGTCAGATAATCCCAACAGACTCCTGGTCATCCTCCTTTCGGGACTTTGGCGAAAGCTTTGCCATTGCACTTGACATCTCAAAGGCTTTCGATCGAGTCTGGCATAAATCGTTAATTTCCAAACTGCCCTCCTACGGTTTCTATCCTTCTATCTGTGCCTTCATCGCTAGCTTCCTTTCTGGTCGTTCTATAGCCGTTGTTGTAGACGGCCATCGTTCTTCTCCTAGATCTATCAACAGTGGTGTTCCTCAGGGCTCTGTCCTATCACCAACTCTCTTCCTTTTATTCATCGATGATCTTCTAAGCTGTACATCTAACCCTATCCACTCATACGCTGATGACTCCACTCTTCACCTTTCCATTCGGTTCCCGCAATGCCCATCTCAACAGTTACTTCAACAAACAAGGGATGAGGCTATGGCACACCTAATGTCTGACTTGGCTCGTATCTCTGACTGGGGTAATAATAATATGGTTGTTTTTAATGCATCTAAGACTCAGTTCTTACACCTATCAACCCGACAAAATCTTCCACAGGTATACACATCAATGTTTAATAATATTCAGCTTAATCCTGCATCATCCTTGAACATGCTTGGGGTTTCATTTACTCGGGACTTATCTTGGAAAGATCATATTACATCTCTTGTAAAATCTGCTTCCAAGAGATTGGGTGTGCTAAGCCGACTTCGCTCTTTCTTTACCCCTGCACAATTGTTGACTCTATACAGGGGTTTTATCCGCCCCTGTGTGGAGTACAACTCTCATGTGTGGGGAGGCTCCCCACATACAGCTCTTCTCAATAGGGTGGAGTCAAAGGCTTTTCGTCTCATTAACTCTCCTCCTCTTACTGACTCCCTTCAACCTCTGTCTTTTCGCTGCACTGTTGCATCTTTATCTCTTTTCTATCGCTACTTTAATGGTCACTGCTCCTCTGAACTGTCTGCTTGCATTCCTCCACCTCTAAGACGGGCGCGTAGCACCCGTCTGGTAGCAAACTCTCGTTCCTTTTCTGTCCAACTCTCTAATGCAAGAGTTAATCGTTACTCCCAGTCTTTCATTTATGCAACAGGTCAGCTCTGGAACTGTCTCCCTCTGTCTGTATTTCCTGCTGCCTGTGATCTCCAGTCTTTCAAACGCAGTGTGCCCAGGCATCTCAAAATGATCGGATCTTGAATTTGGCTGTCTATTGTATTTTGTTTTTCTCTTGGAGGGAACTGTTACTGCGGGCTCATGGCCTTTGGTTCCTTCTTCCTCACATAAAAAAAAAAAAAAATCCCAGCACATCCACAACAACACAACTCTCCTTAATTTATCCATTTGTCTGTCTGGCTGTCTCTCTATGAAACTCTCCATATTCCTTGCAGACATCTCATTCCCTCACCCGCCCCTCATTCTTCACTTGTATCCTTCCAAAAAAGGCTGACCTTCACTTCCATACGATAAAATGGGAATCACAATACTGACGCAGAACGACTTCTTAGCTTCCATGTCAACATCCCTATTCCTTATCATCGCTCTGTGCCTGCAGCTATGCTTAAAAATACTGTGTCTTCTGAACAGCAATCATATACAGTAATTGCAATAACTGATAAACAAGGACGATGGTTCAGAAAATGAAGTGAAGTGCGTCGTCTATTTTCCTTACATGAATGCATTAGGATGTTTTATTCAGGGTGGCAAAAGATGATTTTATTCTATCTGTATATCTGTTACGGACGCCTTAATCATTTATACGGGGTGGCCACAAACAAATCGCCTCCACGCCACCCTGTCCCGCCATTTCACTGCCCTGCTCCCAATTCACGCTCCCCTCTCCCATATACCTCTCCAATTTATCCCTCCATCTCATCCTTGGCCTTCCCCTTTCTCTCTCCCCCTCCACCTCACTATCATACACTCTCCTCGTCAGTCTCTCATTTCCATTTCCTCCTCATCCAACCTCACTGTATATTTACCGACTTCACTTCTCTCGAAGACCATAACTTTACTCTTCCCAACATTCACCTTTAAATTCTGTTTCTTACACACTCTCCGAGACTCATCCACCAAGCCTTGCAGCTCCCCTTCGTCTTCACTTCACAACACAGTATCATCTGCAAACAACAGTATAGGGAGTTTCCAAACACTGCCCTCTCTCACCAGGGCCACTCCATCATCCACTGCCCTACCTTGTATCTCTTTTATAACCCCATCCATATACAGATTGAACAACCATGGAGACATGACACATCCCTGTGTCAACCCAACCTTCTAATAGAAAAACTCAGTTCACTATCCACACGCACTGCAGCCTTAGCACCCTCATACATACTCTTCACAGCATTCAGCAACTTCCCATCTACTCCATATATCCTTAATACTTTCCACAACCCCTGTCTATCCACCCTGTTATATACTTTCTCCAAATCCATGAAGGCCGCATGCAACTTCTTTCCCTTCTCTAGACACTTTTCCACTAAAGATCTAAGAATGAATATCTGATCTACACAACCTCTTCCCTTCCTAAAGCCTCCCTGTTCTTCTCCAACTAACTCCTCTGTTATTTCCCTAACTCTGTCAATAAGTATCCTACCGTATACTTGATTTTATTCAATTCATGGAAATTCTCATAACTAAACACTCGAAAAAGTCCCTCGATTAACAGCTAGAATCCTCCACTATTCCTCACTTTTATAAAAAAAAAAAAAAAAAGTATGGATGTAGTCCAAAAAAAATCCGAGGAGGTTATGTGTGATGGTTGGTGTTACTGGAGTGACAGTACATGTTGGTATAGCCTAAACGATCTCATCTGAGAAGAGACGAGCCTTATACTTTTGACAGTTGCCAGCTGATTGTTCGGCCAAGTGCAGTCATTAGTACTCATGTATTTTAAATTTTTATTATAAGAGTTACAATAACCTGTTGACGATGAGACTGCTAAAAAAAAAAAAAAAAAAAAGTATATATTTGGTTAGGTGCACAGATTAATATTAAAAGACCTTACAAAATCTATCAGATGGCCTAGATACATGTAATATTTTCAGCTCTGCCAAATCAACACTTCAGACGAAATCCTTGATTTTCCCCTATGTTAAGGCAAATTAAGGTCAGTTCTACTGTATATCGTTACTGCGACACTATGCTGATTTGGCATTGGAAAAAATTATCTAGGTCCTCTGATAGACTTTATAAAGCCTTGTTATCAAATGAATCTATTCAGATAACTGTATGTGTATTTTATCTGAGCAATTTTCTTGTCAGGGAAGGTTACTGTTACCCTTATAACAAAAACAAAATAATTAAAATACATCGGTACTAATGAATGCACTAGGACAACCAATAGGCTGCCAGCCTTTAAACGCCTAAGTGCTCTTCTCTTCTCAGAAGAGATCGAATAGGCTTATTTACAGTATATATATATATATATATATATATATATATATATATATATATATATATATATATATATATATATATATATATATACCTCACTCACATACACTTTCCTCGTCAGTCTCTCACCCTCCATCCTCTCCACATGGCCAAACCACCTCAGTGTGTTCCTCATAACGCTTCCTATCACATCCACATCCACACCACAATGCTCCTTTATATCCTCATTTGCCAGCCTGTCTCTCCATGTGACTCCACAGGCTCCTTTCAAATAACTCACTTCCACTGCTCTCACTCTTGACTTGTGTCCTTCCAACAAAGTCAAAGCTTCACTTCCATACATTAGACTTGGTATCACAATACTGTCATGTAGTAACTTTTTCACTCCCATGCTCACTTCCCTGTTTCTTATCACTGCTTTCAAGGAACAAGCAACCTTTTTTCCTTGTTGTACCCTTTCAAGCACTTCACCCTCCAAACTTCCATCCTTACTCATCACAGTACCCAAGTACTTAAACGCACTCACATTTTCCATTTCCTCACCATCCAACCTCACTGTACATTTCCTGACTTCACCTCTCTCAAAGACCATCACCTTACTTTTCCCTGCATTCACCTTTAGATTCCGTTTCTTACACACTCTCCCTAACTCATCCACCAAACCCTGCAGCTCCTCTTCGTCTTCACTCAACAACACAGTATCATCTGCAAACAACAGTCAGGGAGTTCCCAAACACTATCCTCTCTCACCAGGGCCACTCCAACATCCACTGCCCTACCTTGTACCTCTTTTATTACCTCATCCATGTGCAGATTGAACAACCATGGAGACATGACACATCCCTGTTTCAACCCACCCTTCAAAGAGAAAAATTCACTCAGTTCACCATCCACACGCACTGCAGCCTAAGCACCATCATACATACTCGTCAAAGCATTCAACAACTTCCCATCTACTCCATATATTATTAATTCTTTCCATAATCCTTGTCTATCCACCCTGTCATATGCTTTCTCCAAATCCATGAAAGCCGCATACGATTTCTTTCCTTTCTGTAGAAACTTTTCCACTAAAGATCTAAGAATCTGATCTACACAACCTCTTCCCTTCCTAAAGCCTCCCTGTTCTTCTCCAACTAATTCCTCTGTGCTTTCCCTAACTCTGTCACTAAGTATCCTACCATACACTTTTCGTATAACACTAAGAAGACAAATGCCCCTATGATTACCACACACTTCTTTTTACCCTATCCCTTTGTACAAGGGAATACATATACCTGACTTCCAATCCTCTGGGACTCTACCTTCCTCCCAGGCCAATCTGCACATTTTCCACATCCATTCTACTACTATCTCTCCCCCATGCTTCAGCATTGCATCACACACTCCTTCAATTCCTGGGGCTATCCTCAATTTGACTTTCTTCATTGACTCTGCAACTTCTATCCTACTGATTTCTTCCTGTCTTCTCACCTCCCTCCTTCTCCCAGCCATTCCCCAGCCACTTATACTCGCATTCCTTGCATCCTCTATTTTCAGCAAATTCTTAAAGTGTTCTCTCCATCTGCTCACATTTTCTTCCTTCTCCACTAGTAATCTACCATTTTTATCTTTCACTCTCCTGCTAACTTCACTGCCACCCTGTATTACTCTCTACACCTCTTTCCAAAACACTCTCTTACAGTCCCTCCACTTTACACTCAAATTCCTTCCAAATTCCTCATCCACTCTCTTCTTACTCTCTCTTACTAATCTTTTCACCTCTCTCTTCCTTTCTACCTATAACTCTCTCTTCCGCCTCTGAACTTCTTCCATGCCCCTATTTCTCATCCATTCATTGTAAGCTTTCTTCTTTTGTGCCACACCCTGTCTCACCTCGTCATTCCACCACACTGTTCCTTGCACCCCCTTTCGTCTTCTCTTCACCCCACACACCACATCACATGCTGCACATAAGTCTTCTGTGAATATCCTGCACACACCTTCCACATCCCCCATCTGCTCCAATTCATGTTTGCCCAATCGTTCTATTACTTCACTCTTATATTCTACTAGTTTCTTATCCTCTTGTAACCTTTCCACTCTCCTTGCAACTACTCCTTCTTCCCGCCCTTCCCTTCTAGTTCTCCATCTTGCTTGAATTTTGATACTGGCCACCACAGAGTAGTTGTCAGAAAGTCCACTCCCCCAACCTCTATAAGCTTTTGCATCCATTATGCATCTTCGCATCCTTTCATCCACACACACATAATCAATCATTGCCTTCCTTTCATTCAGTTCATCACCCACTCTTCTCATCACTCGCCATGTATACCTGTGGATCATTTTGTGCCTGAAGAGGGTATTGGCTATCACCAACACCCTCCCAGCACAAGTGTCCACTAACGCACTGCCATTCTCATCTATCTCAGCAGGCACACCCCACTCACCAAGTATTCCCTCCACCTTCACATTCCCTACTTTACCATTCATATCACCGATCAAAAACACTCTCTCATTCCTTCCAAACTTTTCCATGCACACTTCCACAATTGTCGAGAACTCTTCTCTCACTCTGCTTGCACGATCTTGCATTGGTGCATACATGCACACAATCGCCCTCATTTGTATTCCAACTTTCAATCTTACCCACACAATTCTTGACCCAACTGATCCATACTCTCTTATGTTCTTCTTTCATCTTTTACTCACAACAATACACACTCCTTCTTTTGCCCCCTCATTCTCACCTACTCCTGCACATATACCCCATCCATACTCCCATTCTCTCACACTCTCTCCTCCCCATTTAGTTTCAGTTACTCCACATACATCCACTTTCGCACCCTCAAGCACGTGGACAATCTCTCTCTCTTTCACCTCATCATTCGCACCCCTTACATTCCATATTCTTGGTAAATGAGCTGCAGTTCGGGGAATAAAAGCATATTATTTTGACAGGCAGAAGTTCTGCAACATGGCAGTGTGACAGTCCTGTCATAAGCGCTACCAGATGCCGGTGTAGCAAGGGGGAAGGTGTGGAGAGGTGGCACAGTGGATGAACTTAATCTAAGCCGTAAGTTATGCAAGTATTGGTGAGGTGTGTGTGTGTGTGTGTGTGTGTGTGTGTGTGTGTGTGTGTGTGTGTGTGTGTGTGTGTGTGTGTGTGTGTGTGTGTGTATTAACAGTGATACACGTCTGTCGTGGTAATAATAGTCTACAATCGTAACGATGATATGTAATAGTATTATTCCAGTTTCTCACGGTAGTGACATGCTGGGAAGAAAATACATGACAGTGCTTCTCCAAGGAATAACTGTCTGCGCCTGAACTAGATCACAGAAATGACGGGCATTAACATATTTACTGAAATCATTTCAAACGAGTAGGTGCAGATTATTGTACCACACTGATATGACTGATAAAGAATAAAATGTAGGATTATCAAGCAGCATTTTAAAAATGTACTTATGTACTGGACATTCACTAGTTATTGCAGTGCTTACTAGTAAAGTTCAACCATTATGCTAGTAATTTTAACCTGAACATAATGGGTACCACAAAACCTGCTAAAATACAAAGCGATGACAAGTCTAAAGAAGTGGTGCCTGGCACAACAAACCCCACCCAAAAGTAGTTATTTTATTTTCAAACGTTTTCATGTCATAGCCATCTGAAAATCAGTGTTCTTGCTTCTGACCTTTCAAGGTCACTCAGGTCAAAGGTCATGGTGCCAAACGAAAGCCCATATGAGACTTCCTATATCTTGATAATAAATAGTAAATATTTCTATCTTCAACCAGTTTCAAGTTAAAGCCCCCTGAATATCCGTGACCATGAGTTTTGACCTTTCAAGCTAACTCAAGGTCAAAGGTCATGGTAACAAGTGATCATCACGAATTCTAGTTCATGGTCTAGCCCGTCAGCTGTCCATAGCGTAGCTTTCGGACAGAAAATTGAAAATGTGGACAACTCGAAATATCCATATAAATGTATATATTTCTATATATTTCTGACGAACGTATTTTTCTCATTTTTCTGTATAACATGTAATATATATGTAGTACTGTACAATTACTGCAAGTGCTTCTTTGTCCTTGTGTTTGTTGTTGAGCGCGTTCGTCTCGGGATATATTCAGTACATACTTCATTCATTTTTCTTTAAATCAAGCAGCAGCATTCAGTAAATTTGTCCATGTATTTCGGTGCAGTATGTTCCATTACGTGGCAGTCATCTCCTAATCTTAGTAACACCGTATGTAGTATCTCGCACTTATACCGAAATATGCTTCCCGGCTTGAACAATAACAAAGCCAACCCAGCTGACCAACCCCATGTATCGTCTGCAGGGAGTGGCATGCTGGAAGTTACCATTCCAATCAGTGTGCATGCGCTGAGTGCCCTTTTAGTGGCTGTGCTGAAAGTATCCGCATGTTATCTTAAGTATTTTCCCATTTATGAACAATATTTTATGAAATACATGTGTCAGGAAGATGGTTGGATGTCTTACTGACCTATAAGTATTTATATGTCGATATATATATATATATATATATATATATATATATATATATATATATATATATATATATATATATATATGTGTGTGTGTGTGTGTGTGTGTGTGTGTGTGTGTGTGTGTGTGTTACAGGCAGACTGTGAAATCAGTCATTCTGTGAATTAAGCTTAGTTGAGTTTAATTAAGATTAGGATGATCTACAATAAGGTTAGGTTAGGTATAGATAAGTTTAGTTTAGGTTTGGTTAGGTTAAGTTAAATTAGGCTAAAGAGAAGTGAACACTAGCTTCCAGAGTAAGTCACTCCGTGCATACGACACCAGCTGCATCATTCACCTCATGCAGTATGGAGCCAAATTCGTTTGAAAAATGGACAGTTGCACAGCTTAAGCAATACTTAAGACAAAGATCAGTGCTTCATTCGGGATATAGTAAAGGAAACTAATACAGCTAATGAGAAACTCTTGAATATCCCAATTTACTGGATCAAGTTGAGCCAACTGATGGTAAGAGTGTAGGTGAATCAAGACGGATTATTTGTGTTAATGGGAAATTATTGGTATTCCCAGATCTCCATTTATTAACATATTGGGATGATAACCCATTTCCTATCCAATCAGTAAAATGTCTTGAGGATATTGCATGGAATCTCGTAGCCTTCCATCCTCCATTCGGAAGGGCCTGGCCGCAGGCGAAAATCATCTAAACTGCGCATGCGCCAGAGTCTCGTCTCTGATTGGACCATGTTTTCTCTCAGCTGCCAGATGTAAACAACAGAATTTTAAGCAAATACGATAGTAGAAACTAACAAAATTTTGCACCTTTTGCTTGTTACAGCTTTAGATGGGTAGGCTATTATAATATTACTGTACTGTCTGTCACTCACACAGCTTTGGAAGCTTGAAAATATATTTCCTTTAGTAATCGACGATTTATGAACGAATTTGATAATCATGTTGCAAATGACAGGTTTGGACTTGAGTTGTCAGACTGGCTTAGAAGTAAGTATATATTTTTTTCTTTGCGACAAAAATTTTCTTAGGCTAAATACCTTATGTACGTTTCTCTTAGCCTAGCTTATTCTACAGGAGCTGGGGCTTGTTTTTGTTATTCTGGTTTTAGTGTCTAATCTGCAGAATATGAGGTTTTACCCTATAGGCCTATACTGATATATGTTTTTAAGTCATTCTATGATATTTTCTTGTGTATTTGGATGTTTCCTACAATAGGTTACATAAGGTTAGGTTAGGTTAGTATAAGATTAATATTTTTTTTTTTTTTATCATTTCTGCCAGAAATGAATGTCAGGTTTGAACTAATCACATTATAAAACCTTAAAAAAGATAAAGTAAAGCTTCAAAGTGAGTTGGGTGTAGTTCTGGAAATTTACCCTTTTAGTATTCGATGATTTATGAACGAATTTGATAATCGTGTTGCAAACGACAGGTTTGGACTTGAGTTTCTCTTAGTTATTCTACAGGAGCTGGGACTTGTTGTTATTCTGGTTTTAGTGTCTAATCTGCGGAATATGAGGTTTTACCCTATATACTGACATATTCACACCTACAATAACGACTTGCCTTTGCAGCTGGCTAAGTGGGCAGGCCTTGATGCAGGGGTAAAGGCATAAGAAATGGGAATCATTTAGAATTTTCGTTATTAGTGGAAATATGAACATTTTAGTTTGTTTTATAATATGATATTAACTTGTGTATTCAGCCCTCAGGCTGCCTCCCCCTGAAGAGGGGAGGGCTTTGAAGAACAAGGAAAATGTGAGGTGAGATACACCAAATCGAAGCTACAAGCATCACCACATACAAAACACATATATTCTATCTATCTACCTATTGCCAGACGCCTCAATCCCGTTTGGGGTGGCCACAAACAAATCGCCTCCAAGTCGCCCTGTCCCCCGCCATTTCACTGCCCCGCTCCCAACTCACACCCCCCTCTCTCATATACCTCTCCACCCCATCCCTCCACCTCATCCTCGGCCTCCCCCCTCCCTCTTCCCCCCTCCACCTCACTCACATACACTCTCTTCGTCAGTCTTTCACCCTCCATTCTCTCCACATGGCCAAACCACCTCAGTGTGTTCCTCATAACGCTTCCTATCACATCCACATCCACACCACAATGCTCCTTTATATCCTCATTCGTCAGCCTGTCTCTCCATGTGACTCCACAGGCTCCTCTTAAAATAACTCATTTCCACTGTTCTCACTCTTGACTTGTGTCCTTCCAACAACGTCCAAGCTTCACTTCCGTACTTTAGAGTTGGTATCACAATACTATCATGTAGTAACTTTTTCACTTCCGTGCTCACTTCCCTGTTTCTTATCACTGCTTTCAAAGAACCAGCAACCTTTCTTCCCTGCTGTACCCTTTGAAGCACTTCACCCTCCAAACCTCCATCCTTACTCATCACACTACCCAAGAACTTAAACGTACTCACATTTTCCAATTCCTCACCATCCAACCTCGCTGTACATTCACTAACTTCACCCCTCTCAAAGACCATCACTTTACTCTTCCCTACATTCACCTTTAGATTCCGTTTCTTACACACTCTCCCAAACTCATCCATCAAGCCTTGCAGCTCCCCTTCGTCTTCACTCAACAACACAGTATCATGTGCAAACAACAGTACAGGGAGTTTCCAAACACTATCCTCTCTCACCAGGGCCACTCCAACATCCACTACCCTACCTTGTACCTCTTTTATTACCCCATCCATGTACAGATTGAACAACCATGGAGACATGACACATCCCTGTTTCAACCCAACTTTCAAAGAGAAAAATTCACTTAGTTCACCATCCACAAGCACTGCAGCCTTCGCACCATCGTACATACTCTTTACAGCATTCAACAACTTCTCATCTACTCCATATATTCTTAACACTTTCCACAATCCTTGTCTATCCACCCTGTCATATGCTTTCTCCAAATCCATGAAAGCCGCATACAACTTCTTTCCCTTCTCTAGAAAATTTTCCACTAAAGATCTAAGAATGAATATCTGATCTACACAACTTCTTCCCTTCCTAAAGCCTCCCTGTTCTTCTCCAACTAATTTCTCTGTTCTTTCTCTAACTCTGTCAATAAGTATCCTACCATACACTTTTCCTATTATACTAAGAAGACAAATGACCCTATGATTACCACACACTTCTTTTTCCCCTTTTCCTTTGTACAAGGGAATAATTATACCTGACTTCCAATCCTCCGGGACTCTACCTTCCTCCCAGGCCAATCTGCACATCTTCCACATCCATTCTACTACTATCTCTCCACCATGCTTCAGCATTTCACCACACACTCCATCAATTCCTGGGGCTTTCCCCGATTTAACTTTCTTCATTGCTTCCACAACTTCTATCCTACTGATTTCTTCCTGTCTTCTCACCTCCCTCCTTCTCCCAGCCATTCCTCAGCCACTTATACACGCATTACTTCCATCCTCTATGTTCAACAATTCCTTAAAGTGTTCTCTCCATCTGCTCACTTTTTCTCCCTTCTCCACTAGTAATCTACCATTTTTATCTTTCACTCCCCTGCTAACTTCACTTCCACCCTGTCTTACTCTTTTCACCTCTTTCCAGAACATTTTCTTACAGTCCCTCTACTTTACACTCAAATTCCTTCCAAATTCCTCATCCACTCTCTTCTTACTCTCTCATACTAATCTTTTCACCTCTCTCTATCTTTCTATATATAACTCTTTCTTCCGCTCCTCAACTTCTTCCACGCCCCTATTTCTCATCCATTCATTGTATGCTTTCTTCTTTTGTGCTACAGCCTGTTTCACCTCTTCAGTCCACCACGCTGTTCCTTGCACCCCCCTTCGTCTTCTCTTCCTTCCATACACAACATCACATGCTGCACATATTTCTTCTGTAAATATCCTACACACACTTCGACGTCTCCCATCTGCTCCAATTCATATTTGCCCAATCGTTCCTGCACTTCTCTCTTATACTCATATATATATATATATATATATATATATATATATATATATATATATATATATATATATATATATATATATATATTATTTCTTAAACCTAACCCAACATAATAACCTAACTTAAATTAACCTAGGCTAATGCAGTGTAAGGTCACATTAAAAATTGATTTAAAAAATAAAGTAACCCAAGGATGGATTTGGTGGTTGTGAGATGTGGTTTCGGTAAAAACCAAATTACACTTCTTTATTCATGCCTTGGGGTTACGCACATGTATAGCTATGACTGTGCATAGCAAACCTCTTAAGCAGAATCTTTGCTAGCCTATGCAGAAAACTAAAAATAACTGGAAAACGTCCATGTGAAATTATCCTGAAATTGTACCTTTTTTTTTTTTTTTTTTTACTACAGAAATGGTGAGAGAATTTGTTCGAAACACAACAGAATAAGAGAAGGGAAGGGCCTGGCCGCTGGCGCATGCGCAGTTTAGATGATTTTCGCCTCTGGCTAGGCCTTTCCCTCCACTCCGTTTACATCTATTTTCCCAGAGCTTTCGTCGTTTTGGTTCCTTCTTCTCTGAGCGAAATTTCGCCCAGCCTCTGCCTTCAGCCACAGAAGTATACTGATTAGCATTTCTCTTGAATCCGACGAGGAGCCTACCACTGCACAAACAAACACAGGCATTGTCACTCCAAATGCCTGAGAACTACTGTGTTCATGTTGACGGTCCAAGACTTGACCCTAGAATGCTAATCGACTAATCGTGTGCCTGGCAGCGTGGTAGGCATCTGCATAAAGATGCCAGAGATTCCTCATTTTATATCTTGGCCAATATATATCAATATTCACAGACAGTGACATGCGTCTATATTACCTTTTATAATCTTACCATAGTTTCTGGGTACATAATGTCACTTCAGTAACCACTGGCTGTTCTGGGTATGGAAGGTCCCTAAATTGGTATTTGTTAAATTTTCTTACAAATTTTGCAGTATTCGCACAAATTTGATACTACATCTTTATATATACGTTGAAAACTGAAAATTACTTTCAAGCTAAGGAACAAGAAAAATAAAAATCCATAACTGATTACTCTCTACCGCTCCTTGTCCTCATTTTCTAAGAACGACACTATGGACAACAGGCAGGCTAGACCATGAACTAGACTTTGTAATGAATCCAAATGAAAACTCATATGGGAGTTCCTTTATGTTGATAATGGTAAATATCTGTATCTTCAATCAGTTTAAAGTTATAGGCCTCTGAAAATCCGTGACCTTAATTTTGACCTTTCAGGGTCACTCGCTTGCCTCCAAAATTTATTTATTTATTTATTTTTTTTTTTTTTTGGGGGGGGGCAGTGCCCACATATCGTGAAAGTTTCATGTAATTTCTTTCAGCAGTTTTTCCGTAATGTTGCAAACAAAGAAACAATGAAACTCGACCAAAAACAATCCCTCGCCGAACTACGTCTGGGCGAGGTAATTAAGTTCTTTGAACTGTTATATGGAAACCCTTTGATACTTGTAATGTGATTCTTGTGCAAAGATTTTTTCTTAGTAGACTAACGGTACTTTGAAAACTATTAAATGAAAATTCTGTAGTCTCTCTAGTTAAAATGTCACAAACACTACGTTAAAAATATTGTGTCTGCTGTACACCCATTAACACACTATAAACTAATCAGTGTTCTAGGTATACAAGAGATTAGTGACTTGGTGTTTTCTATATATATATATATATATATATATATATATATATATATATATATATATATATATATATATATATATATATATATATATATAATACACCACATCCGATGATACTACTAGGTATTTGGAATAATCTAGTATTATGCACATCAAGCTTCATTGCTGCTTTGGCTCTTCTGCTGAACAATGGTATGATGTATGATTGTTGTGATGGTGGTGATGTAGCGTACTGCATCCTGGTGGTGATGGTGTTTTGTGGTGCATACTGGTGATGATTTGACATGATGTATAGTGGTAGTGGTGGTGGTGGTGGGATGCATTGTATGGTGATGGTGGTGGGGTGTGTTGTGTATGGTGCACGGTGGAAGTGATGGATTGTTTGGTGTATGATGATTGTGGTGTGGTGTATAGTGGTGATGGCATGTTATCTGGCGGTTGTGTGTGGTTTATTGCATGATGGTGGTGGTGTGGCACGATGTATGGTAGTACTGGTATGTGGCAGTGGTGTATGGTGATAATGGTAAATGGTAGTGGTTTACGGTGGGAGAGTTATGCAGTAGAATAGGGTGGCAGTGGTGACAGTAAAGAAGTGTATGGTGGTGGTGGTGGTGTGTGATGTGATGTGGTGTAGTGTGGTGTGTTTTGGTATGGCGCGTTGTTTTGGTGGTATGTACCGTGATGTATATTGGTAATAATGTGTGATGTGGAGTGATATGAAGGGTATGTTAACGGTAGTGGTGTGTCATGTGATGTGGTGTGATGTGAATTAATGTGGTATATAGCTGTGGTGGTTTGTGCTTTGGTGTTCATTGGTAGTAAAGTGTGGTGTGGTGTCATATGGTAAACTTTATACTTTTGGTAATGTGGTGTGATGCAATGTTATGGTGTGGTATATGATAATAATGATGTGTGTTGTGAAGTGTATGGTGTAGTGGTGTGGTGTGGTGTGGTGTGGTGTGGTGTGTTGCGGTGCTCGTGGTGTTACAGTGGTGTATGGTGGTACTGGTGAGATGTGCTGTTTCTTAGTAGAGGTGTGATGTGATGCTTGGTAGTAATGATGTATGGTGTTAGTAGCGGGTGACTGGTGTATAGCAGTAATGACGAAAAGTTGTCTATGCTGTTAGTGTGTGTTTTGTTTGTATGTGGGTTGTTTTTATTTTACTTTATTATTTTTTTTCTTTTTGTGCAAGAAAGAAGCAAAGGCAAGGGGCCAGCAAATTTTTCCATAGAAAAAAACAACAACAAGGTAACAGAGAGCAAAAATTCGAGACCCGTTCATTTCGAGATGCCTGGACACACTGTGTTTGAAAGACTGGAGATCATAGGCAGTAGAATATACTGTGCAGACAGAGGGACACAGTTCCAGACTTGACCAGTTGCATACATGAAGGACTGGGAGTAACGGTTAACTCTTGCATTAGAGAGCTGGGCAGAAAAAGGATGAGAGTTTGTTGCTAGCCGGGTGCTACGCACCTGCCATAGTGGTGGGGGGATGCAAGTAGACAGTTCAAAGAAGCAGTGACCATTGAAATAGCAAAAGAAAAAAGAAAAAGATGCAACACTGCAGCGAAGAGACAGAGGTTGAAGAACCAGTTAAAGGAGGAGAGTTAGTGATACAAAAAGATTTTGACTCCACCTTGTTGAGAGAAGCTGTATGTGGGGAGCCTCCCCACACGTGAGAGCTGTATCCTACAAAGGTGCGATAAATCCTGTGAATAAAGTCAGCAACTGTGCAGGGGTAACGAAGGCACGGAAGTGGCTTAGCACACCTATTCTCTTGGAAGCAGATTTTACAAGAGAGTTAATATGTTCTTTCCAAGATAAATATAGAGAGAATGAAACTCTAGCTACGTTTAAAGATGGTGCAGGATTGAGCTGGATACTATTAAAAATTAGAGGGTACGCCTGCGTAAGATTTTGTTGGGGTGATAGATGTAAGAACTAAGTTTTTGATGCATTAACAACAAGTTTACTTTTACCCCAATCAGAGATCTGAGCCAAGTGAGATATTACATCTCTTGTTTGCTAATGTAACTGCTGAGATGGACGCTATGGGAAGCAAAAGGAAAGGTAAAAGATGGAGTCAACAGCATACGAGTGGATAGAGTCAGATGTGCAGCTTAGCAGGTCAATGATGAATAAAAGGAAGAGAGTTGGTGATAGGACAGAATCCTGAGGAACACCATTAATGATAGCTCTAAGAGGAGAACAGTAGCCGTCTACAACATCAGCTATAGAACGATCAGAAAGGAAGCTAGAGATGAAAGTACAGATAGAAAGATAGAAATCGTAAAAGGGCTGTTTGGAAATTAAAGATTTTTGCCAGACTCGATCGAAAGCCTTTGAAATGCCATGTACAATGATAAAGCTTTCGCCAGAGTCTCGAAAGAAGGATGAAAGGTAGGTGAGAAGATTGCCAGTGGAGCATCCCTGGCGGAACCCATACTTACAATCAGAAAGACGCTTGTGATAGGGAAGTTTTTTTTTTTTTTAACAGACTCAAAACCTATTGAAACACGGGATATTAAAGCGACTGGGCAATGGTCAGAGGGATGGAAATGGTCACCCGGCTTTGGGACAAACTGAATGGGAGCAAACTTCCAGCAAGAAGAAAAGGTACAAGTTGATAGACAAAGGCGAACGTTTACCTAGACAAAAAATCACAGTTCTTGAGGACAACGGGTAGGACCCCATCAGGCCCATATGTCTTATTACTACTGAGGCCAGTGATGGTAGAAAAATACATCAATTTAAGAAATTTTAATGCCAACCATGAGGAAGTCAGAGAGGGAAAGTGATGGAGGAACAGCACTGGAATTGTCTAAGGTGGAATAGGAGGAGAAAGTCTGAATGAAGAGTTCTGATTTATCAGTAGAAGAAATAGCCACAGAGCCATCAGAGTGCAAAAGAGGAGGGAAGGATGATGAGGTAATGTTAGAAATGTTCTTGACAAGGTGCTCGAATGCACGGGAAGATTTTGAGTTGGAGGGGTCAGAGCATTTAGAACAAATTAAATCATTTTCAGCCGAGTGAAGAACAGACATTGTACGATTCTGGGCAGAAACATTAAAGACATGAGATTCGGGAGTAGGTTGGCTCCGGTACCTTTTGTAGGCCTTCTCCTTGTTGTGAACAACAGTAGAATATGCATGATTAAGCCAAAGTTTAGTCACAAGATGTGAGAAAGGAATATATGCTTCCATGCCTGGGAGAATAACCTATGTAATACGAAAGGTACATTTGGTGGCTCTTGGCCATGGAAGCAATAATCATTCCACGAAAAATTAAAAAAGTACTGCGTTAGGGCCTCCCAATCAGCAGCTCCAAAGTGCCAGAACCATTGCTTCTTGGGAGGGTCCACAGGCCTTACTGGAGCGATAAAACAGCTTAAGATGATAAAGTTATGGTCGTCGATGCCCAAAGAAGAGACAAGATTTACAGCGTAAGAAGAAGGATCAGTTGTAAGGAAAAGGTCAAGTGTGTTGGAAATCTCTCCTCGGCAGTCAGAGATACAGATAGGGTGCTGTACAAGCTGCTCTAGGTCATTAAGGATAGAAAGGATGTAGGCTTGTTCACCAGGCGGATCAGTGAAAGGATCTCCTAGAATGGAGATTTTAGAGAAAGGGGAAATTGATACGATGTGTTCCCTCTTAGAAGTACAACAGCCAAAGAATTTTTCATAGTCAGTCAAATTAGAGGATAAGTAAACAGCACAGATAAATTTAGTCATAGAATGACAGGAGAGCCAAGCAAAAGAGTTGAGAATTCAGAAGACTGAAAATCAGGAACACAAGAGAAAGATATATTGTTGTATATATACACACAACAACCACCTTTGGCTTTGAAATAAGGATAGAGAAAGTAGGAGATACAGAAAAGGGTTTGCCATCAGTTGCCTCAGACAGTTAAGTCTCAGTTAGAAAGAGAAGTTGGGGTCTAGAAGAGAAGAGAAGAGGTGGTGCTCAACAAAGAGAAGGTTAGAGGAAAGGCCACGAATGTTGTGGGAATGAAGTTGGTCAAACAGTGGTTCCAGGCATCTCATTTGGTCGTCACCAGGAGAGGGGCAGATGGTGGGGGCTTTGATGGTTCCTCATACCCACCTGGGAACTCTGAGGCTTTGTAATGAGATGCATTTTTTTGTTTTTAAATTTCTGAATAGGAAGTTTAGTGTGTAATGTGCAAGTAGTTTAGTTTTCATAGTTAAAGGAACTTGTATTGGAGAGCATGCTGTTCTACTTTCTGTGTTACTGAAACAGTTGCAGTATGGTGGGCATTGTTTAGTCTTATATGTTAGTGCAGTGTATGATTATTGCAATGTAATTGTTATATGTTGTGGAACAGTGAGATACATATAGTTGTGGGATTTACATATGATAGGAGGTTTGACAGTTTCTCGGTCCAATGATACAGTGTGAAGATTTTGTATTGTATTCTTGCCCTTGTTACAAGACGTCAAATAATTATAATGGAGAAACACGAGATTATTTTGGTCTTGTTTTTGTTGAAGAAAATTTCATAATTAACCTTCACAGCTCTCAACCCATTAACTCATGGCATCCAGCGTTAATTTCTGCCCACCCTTCCCCCAGCCAGGGATTAATGGAAATTTGCCGTATTTTAAACCATAATACCTCAGCTAATTTCTTAGCCAAAAATAAAAAAAACTGTCATAATACTTGCCAATCCATCAACTTCAAGCTACTGACCTCAGATTGTCTGGGTAGTGAGCAGAGTCAGAGAGCAAGCCTTTGGAAGTGGGGTAACTTTTGTTTTTTGTGGTTGTGTCCATATGCCTGGCTACAGTAAGGTTTATACTAGCCCTGCGCAATAAAATAATACACTTTCAGAATTTCGCAGTCAACCACAAACACCATTTCCGTGAAGGCTTTGAGAAGTTAGGTGGGAGTGTGCATTGGTGTGAGCAGGGGAGTGCAGTCACTATGGCAATAATCTTGAGGCAGACTGGTTGACATCTCACTGGACACAGGGAGAACTTTTTGTGTAGGTCTATCCATGATGGAGGTACACAGGTAACTGAAGCGTGACTGGGATGCATGCAGGAGGGTTGCCATGGTGTGAGCAGGGGAGTGCAGTCACTATGGCAATAATCTTGAGGCAGGCTGGCTGACATCTCACTGGACACAGGGAGAATTTTTGTGTAGGTCTACCCATGATGGAGGTACACAGGTAACTGAAGCATGACTGGGATGCATGCAGGAGGGTTGCCAGTGTTTTCCTATGGTGGTAATTACCTGCAATATTTTCAAATGCCTCAAAACACTAGATCATGTATACATGCTACCCAAACATTTCCAGGCGGTCATCTATACATGACACGCAGATGCCATGGGTTAATATTATAGCCCCATTTTGACAGAATGTACAAGATCATCTTGCTTCACCATCGGCTGTGGAAGTGTTAGGTGTTACATTATCAGTTCTTAATCTTTTTGCCGCTGTTACTCCTTGGCGCACCATGATATGCTGAAACTACCCCATCCTACTTAACCCGCGCCATCCCGTCGACGTGAATTAACGTGGCAACATTGCAAGGTCCCTAATTTGCACAATTTTCAATTTTCGCGAGTGATTTCGCGAGTGATTTTTGGCATGTATACACAGGACACCTTCCTCTATTCCTCTACAAGATGCCAAGCAGGAACAGTGCCTTACACTGCATAATCTCTCCCCCCCCTTTCACGCCATTGTCTCGGCAATTCCCCTGTTACCAGTGACCTTGCCAATAAAGACATTCAGGGCCAGAGTGATTCCCCAATCGATGACAATGTGGAGGACAAAGTTTACTGAGCATTAGAGGAAGAAACAGTCAGAAATGATGATCAGGTAATGTGGGAAAAAAAAGGTCATGAATGGTGATGAGTTAGTGAGTGAAACAATGCTTATAATGCCTATATTACTGTTTGAAAACCAATATACTCTTGTACTACATATAAATTCGTACCAAGTAAATAAATAAATACTGTTTATGAGTGGATAAAATAGTTACCCTCCCATAGAACTCGTTTTCATTGGTGCCAGCCTGTTAGAAATCCCAGTCAGGTAAGGAAGTACTTGTACCTAAATCGCGTATTTTAAACCTCAGGTGAGCGATTTCTCTATGAATTTTCGATGTTTCTCACCAAAAGCGGATGTTTGAGCCAAAAAAAAAAAAGGTCCAAAAACGTCGGGATGGGGCGGGTTAAACTAGGAGAAACAGCATAAAAGCATAATGGTACTCATAAGGTCTTTTTCAAATGATTATACAAGCTATAGAAAAAAGTTCAGGATACACTTTTCAACTACATAAAAGTGTTTTCAGTGGAACATACACTTGGCTATGCTACTTGTATGATGTGTGAAACTCATTTTCTTTAATAAGTTTTTCTATTTCTGGCGCAGTTAGAGGTAGTACTTATCGCATGCCATAGTCGAGAAGCATCTTTTTTTTTTTTTTTTAATAGCAGAAAAGTCCCATCACACTGGTATGTAGTTGCAAAAGGCATCAGGATCCTGTGCTCACAATGACAAAATGGTGTATTCTTTACCAAGCTCTATTCAGAAAGTACCCATATCCTGCTCATGATAATCCTTTCATTATCTTATAACAGATATTACCCCAATGAAAAAGCAAAATTACCCCTTTATTGGTAATTACCCTCAAGTTACGAACCACTGTGTTACATAAGCTTTTTTTTTTTTTATATGATAGTATGTGTACACACACTAAAATAATCATCAACACCCCATGCTTCAATACCCATTGCAACTATCACTTGCACAGAAGCCATGAATATGCGGTATCGGTATACCTGATGCTCCCCCTCCCTCACATCTCTCTCTCTCTCTCTCTCTCTCTCTCTCTCTCTCTCTCTCTCTCTCTCTCTCCAGATACAGCATAACTCCCGTAGCTTCGTGTCGTGTATAATGAATAATTCATAGCAATGGACATAATGTTCAAAGGAAAGTCTCAATGCATTGGCCACTAAGTAATATACTGTAGAAATCAAAGTGCTATTATTCTGCTTGGCACACATCATATCCAAGGATTCAAAATCCTTAGGATTTTCTGATACGTTGTGATACAGTGACAACTGGCAACCACCATTAGCATTTAAATAATGGGTTGATGGCAAACTCAACTAAACACGTCCACTTCCAAAGAACTATACTACAGCATTATATCTCTGAGCTGCTTCATGTTCTCTTACATCTATATCCTTCCCCTTAGGAATTTTATTTTTCCCTCCTTAGTCCCAGTCTTTACTCGTAATATCTGTTCTCTCTTATTAGCTGTTTTCTTTTAATGTTTTGTCGTTTTATACTCTACATATTTTTACTGGAAATCTGCAACTGGAGCAAAACTTTTTATGAAGCCTGTCTTTTTCTCTCATTTGCACCGATGATCCTGCATCACAGCCTAATGTAGCACTAGGTTTTTATTATTTATTTATACTACGCCATTACTTTAACCAGGGACATATCGGTAATCTCTCAGCAGTTAATAATCTAATATACTATAGCACTAGCCTTGTGTGTGTGTGTGTGTGTGTGTGTGTGTGTGTGTATCCGAGACTACACATTCAAATCACACCAAAATCGGCACAGAAATCGCAAGAAATTCACTGTTGTGAAAAGACTTGGTCCCATCACGGTTGAAAAACTTTTACTATTCTTAATGAGTGATCACATTTTGACCAAAAAAATGCCACTCCTGGCGCCTGGCATAGGATCTCCGTAGAATTTTTTGCCCACATGTACAACTAAAGTATTTTGGACTTGCGTTCAAACAACTTGGGTTCTATTCCCGAAGCTGCGAATAACAGGATTAATTGGTTAGCTGCAAAAAGCAAAGTGACTGTTACACTAGAACAGCACATAAACACGAGAGCCCTCCACAGGAGCAAGTGCAAGGGGCCCGAAGGGTCCACGAGCACTTGTGTAAAGCTATGACAACAATCACCACTGCTGTATGGTATTAATCACAAAGAAATGTTTTTGAAAATATGATGAGCCATAATTATTATCTATTAATAATGCCATTAAGATAAAGGAAATAACCAACAAAATTATTAAAATGCAGCTAGATGACATTAACCCCCCCCCATCCCAACGTTTTCTGGGCAGTGGTATGCCCCAGTCCCAACATTTTTGGACCTTCTTTTTTTTGGCTAAAAAATCCGCTTTTGGTGAGAAACATCGAAAATTCATAGAGAAATTGCTCACCTGAGGTTTAAAATACTCGATCCAGGTAGAAGTACCTCCTTACCTTACAGGGTTTTCTATCAGGCTGGCTGCAAAGAAAACGAGTTCTATGGGAGGATAACTATTCCACACCACTCATAAACGGTATTTATTTATTTATTTGGTACGAATTTATATGTAGTACGAGAGTATATTGGTTTTCAAACAGTAATATAGGCATTATAAGCATTGTTTCACTCACTAACTCATCACCATTCCTGACCTTTTTTTACCACATTACCTGATCATCATTTCTGACTGTTTCTTCCTCTAATGTTTGTCCTCCACATTGTCATTGATTGGGGAATCACTCTGGCCCTGAATTTCGTACCGTGGCATGACATGGCTTTACTGGCCAGGTCACTCATAACAGGTGAATTGATGAGAAAAGGGCATGCAGGGGAGGGGAGGAGGTCATGCTGGACAAGGCATTGTCCCTGCCTGGCATCTTGTAGAGGAAGGTGTCCTGTGTATACGTGCCAAAAATCACTCGCGAATATTGAAAATTGTGCAAATTAAATTGAAAATTGTACAAATTAGGGACCTTGCAATGTTGCTGCGTTAATTTACGTCTCCGGGATATGAGTGCACATCATGTGAGGATGTGAATTCACGTCTCCGGGATGGGGCGGGTTAATGAACTTCAGCTACAGATACAAACTCATTGGATTTTCCCCTTAATTCAGTAGCAAGAAAAAAGTGTGCAGTATGGCTGCCTTATTTCCTTAAGCATTCAGTGCACCAATAAGCACGGGTTAGTTTAAATAACAGGGCAAAATAATGCGCTAGTTGCAGTTTCATGTATGTGTAAAATATGCTAAATAATATGTCAGTGTGCTATAGCCTGGGATTTCCGTGCCAAAATGGCAATGCTACCAGTTACACACTACGGAATACTAGAACCTAGGACTCATATTCAAAGTGGCTTCGGGTTCTTTCATAACACTTCTTAAGATAGCGATTTATTCTGCACAATACACATCAACAGCCTCGTTCATAACTTTCATAAAAACTATGTTGATACTTAAAATTTTAATTACCATACAAACAGTGATAATTAATAAGTAAAACAGTAAACTGTGCTACGAAGTCTTCGATGCCTTTATGAATACAGACCAAAGGCTCAGCACATCGAGGATACCAACCAGGCACGTTAACTCAGTTTATTTTCAGGTCTTTCGTCTGCTGTGTCAAATTATATCACGCATTTTTAAAAGAGTACTGACAATTTTTTCCGTGGGTGATCACACAAAAAAAGAGTGTGGAGAAGCATGGTGTCTAGTGTCTGAGGAGAAATGAGAAATGCGGAAGGTAAGACACTATACTGGTAGTTGATTCTCGGCGAACTTTTGCTCATGGCTATACATCCTCTCCCCTCACGACAGTTCCAGCTTATCCCAGTCATTTCTTTATCGCCTATGCCCATTTTTTTGCCTCCCCCTCTCTCCAATACTTTCATTCTAGGAGGATGTTTAGAAACAAACCCTCAGCACACTCGAACCACTAGTCCCACAATACCCATTTTCACAAAATATACTTTACTACACCAATCCCGCTGCTGATCGCGTTTCCAGCGCATCCCCTACATTCATTTGCACAACTCACCCTCACCTGACAGTTTCAGAGCGCGATTCAGGTGACGTGATCGACAAAAACGATTATTTTTTTTTCTTTTCAATCTTGGAAGCAGAATTACGTAATGTACTGTTTTCTATATAATATAAAGTCCCCATAATCTGGGTACTAAGGTTATACTGTCTAGTGAAGCTAGGGGTTGCGAATATTATTCTCATGTAATGCAGTTAACTATTTTACTTTAAAAAAGTTAACACATTAAAAGTCGTTTTCCTGGCCGTGGGACAGAGTGACCATAACAATATCCTTTAGACTGTAGAAAACATACTGAGTTAGCTAAGTAAAATCACAGACACTTGCAAGCAGTAGCACAGCAGCTGATCTACGAATAATTAAACAATTTCCCTTCTCATTGTATGATACTGTTTGGGTCATTGATACGGCTAAGAGTCGCTTCCATGGCCGATTTGTTTGCATATCAGCGACGTGAAAGCAATATAAAATCGTAAATCGTGCATAATGTCTACCCTTAAAATGATTAACATCATCATATGGCAGCGAGAATAATGTGCTGAACCGTCATCTCGCTTAAAAAGTTAAAATTAAGGCAAAATTCGAATGGTGAAATAATTCATCCTCCAAACCCTGGATTAGTCATCTACTGTCAGATTTATTATTATTAGTATTTTTTAAGGTGTCCGAGTCTGGACAAAGGCTTCAGGACCTATTTCTCGAGGGCAGTGGCCTATCCCAAGGCCCGGTAGTTCACCTACACCACTTCGGCGCTAACACCTACCGTCCATACTGAATCCATGCTAGGGCTGTCTCACAGAGGACTCGCGTACTGGTAATAGCGAAGGTATTTTTACGACATGGTGGGTCTTCTGGTAGATCAGTGAATTCTGTACCTATGAAATTCAGATCCTTAAACTGTTCCCTGTCCCAACCAGGACTCGATCCTGGGTTCATTAGGACTGCAGGCAGCCTCTCTACTGATTCAGCCACTATCTCCCCCAAATTAAATATTCTATAATCTGTTCTTTGTCTAATCTAATATTTTCTCAGTCAGTGATGCAATAGTTAACTAAAATTTGCCAAGATTTATTTTAATGCTTTTATTTTTTGTACTTGAGAGAGAGAGAGAGAGAGAGAGAGAGAGAGAGAGAGAGAACGTTAGTCTGCTTTCAGTGGTTGCCCTTCACCAGTACTGCGTGTAAAATCATAGTATGGACTATCAAACACAAAAGGTTACAGACAGTTCCCTGCAAACATTGTTTCCACCTTTCACATTTTTCATTCTTCTGTGCTCAATAAGGAGTATCATTCGTACTCATTCTCTTCTGTTCTGTCTTTCGTAAACCTGTCACATAAAAATATTACACGAAACACCTTCCATGGCCACGGATGGTAGAAAAGTGCCGGGGAACATTTGATCATGGTAGTGCTCCAGAGTGTATAGTGCCCACGTGCATATCATGACACAACTGAAATATTGCTTTGGTAGCGTTTCAAATAAAATATTTCGAAAAAATTTTCCCTGTATTTACTGAAGTACAACACTAGCACGTAGCAGCAGACAGCGACAGAATAGGTCTGTATAGCGGTACAGTACAGTAAAATTTAATAGTTATTCATCACACACACACACACACACACACACACACACACACACACACACACACACACACACACACACACACACACACACACACACACACACACACACACATCGCTGACCAGTGATAAAAGCATGATGATCCAAAATAAAACTTATATGATCATATATTCACTGTATACACCTGTGACCTTATACTCTGTCTCAAGACCACAAATGACTTTAACCAGCAGGCACTGTTGTTATATAAACTTTAATCCATAAGACACAAGAAAACTTTATCATTGCTCGAATATAAATAGTACATAGCATCAGCGGTGTTACTTATATAACACTTCTTTTTAGACAGAGACGACAGGTAGCATGAACGTGCAATAGTTGTGTTTGGTCAGCAGCCGTATACCAGTAACCAGCAACACTTGATACCTGACATCATTTCTTTATAGTACACAACACACGCGGTGCAAAACGTATGACTAATATTACAACTCGGTGCGAGAAGGTGTAAGCAAGCGACTAATATTTTTCAATCATTTGTGAATCACTAAAATCTGTAAGATGTGTTTAGCCTCTGTTTCATATTACATTGTGTAAATAAGGTAAACGGAAAGGTCAGACATATTCTAGCAAGTTAATATACTTTAGAAACTATCCATAAAAAAAGATTTTATTTGCACCTACATACTGTTACTTTCAATGATACGGACCTGACCCACCTTTCTTGTCAATTAATTCATGTTTCAGATATGCCACAACAACTTCTGTACTGAACACCGTCATTATTGCTTGCTTACTTCTTTCTACTAAGTTTTCTGGTGTTAGGGCAGTAGTCAACACCATCGCCATACTTTATGACCTCTGCTGAATGGTGTGGTGAGGCTCAGGACAGGAGACGCCGCCACAATAACAGCGCGGGGAGTGTGAACAGGGTGGGAAGAGCTGGGTGGAGGCACAGGCTGCTGTTCAGGTGCTGCATGGCAGCTGTCTCCTCATCTCCTGAGGGCGAATAATATTATTATGTAAGTTAATACAGCAACACAGTGAAAGAGTATCGTTATTACATCAACAAATACAGCAAGGTCGGTGCATGGTGTATCTTTCAGCAAGAAATTTTCATAATGGGATAACAAGGTGCTTAATAAAGGTAATAGTATTATAGGCTGATTGCGAAATAATGTTGATTTCGTGTGTGTGTGGTGTGTAGGGGAAAGCAGGTAAAGACTGTCAGGCATGAAAGGATTGATCCAGCTGGAGGGTCTCTTGAGTGTGTGGAGGAGTTTTATTATTTGGGAAAACACGTTATGTGCTGGAATTGGGGCTGGAGCTAACTTTGTGACTAGGGTAAGGAGTGCCTGGAGGAAGGTCAGGGAGCTGTTGCCTCTCATAACACAGGGAGGACTTTCCCTCCATGCCAATGGATCTTTGTATATCGTATATGGTGAATGGTAGTGAGATCTGGGGCATTCAAAGAAAGGATATTCGTAGACTCAAATGTACAGATATGACAATGATGAGATGGATGTGATTGCGAAACCTCGGGGGGAGGGGCTAAGACTGCGAATGAAGAGCTGAGAGGACGGATGAGACTGAAATGTATTGATATTGTTATGAGGACGGGTAGATTGAGATGGTTTTGAAATGTTGAGAGGCTGGAAGACGACAACTGGGTGCAGAAGGTGGGACGTGTGAAGTCAAGGGTAAGGTTGCGAGAGGCAGACTAACAAGGACCTGGGATGGTGTCATAGAGTGTGACATCAGGAATAAGAGACTGAATGGGAAGACTGCCAGATATCGAGCAGCATAGAGAGCACACCATTAGGTGACCAAGGCCGACTCATGTAGGCATGTTCGAGCCTTTAGAAACGATACGATACGATACCAGAATGAGTATGGGTAGTATTCTCATTGGCTTAGATATTGCATCATATGTTTCTCAGCGATTTACTTTTTTTACTTATCATAATTTTTTGGTGAATGAATTTGGGACAGTGTGTAGGAGGAGGAAGCTGAAAGTTAATGTAAACAAAAGTAAAGTTATGGTGTTTGAGAGGAATGAAGTCACAGAGTGTGCAGTGAGGTTGGATGGTGAGGATAGGGAGAATGTGAGTGCATTCAAGTACTTGGGTAGTGTGATGAGTAAGGATGGAACTTTGGGGGATGAAGTACGTGAAAGGGTACAGCAGGGAAGAAAGGTTGTTGGTACACTGAAAGCAGTGATGAGAAATATGGAGGTGAGTATGGAAGTTAAGAAGTCACTGCATGATGATATTGTGATCCCTACCCTGACGTATGGAAGCGAGGCGTGGACCTTGCAAGAGGGGAACAAGTCAAGAGTGAGAGCAGTGGAAATGAGTTACTTGAAAGGAGCATGTGGAGTGACGTGGAGGGACAGGTTGACGAATGAAGAAGTGAAGGAACGTTGTGGGGTAGATGTGGATGTGGTTGAAAAGATTAGGAGAAATACACTGAGGTGGTTTGGACATGTGGAGAGAATGGAGAATGAAAGACTGACTAAGAGGGTGTATGTAGGTGAGGTGGAAGGAGGGAGAGGGAGGGGTAGACCGAGGATGAGGTGGAGGGATGGAGTTGAGAGGTATATGAGGGAGGAGGGGGGTGAGTTGGGGGAGGGGAGTCATATGGTGGGTGACAGAGTGACTTGGAGGCGTTTTGTCTGCGGCCACCCTTTGCGGGATTAGGGCGTCGGGCTATAGATAGATAGATAGATAATTTTTAGCGTTTATTCGCCATTTTTATGGACCAGTTCAGACTAAAAGAGACCAGCCCCAGAACACTTCTGCTGAGCCTTTTTGACCGATTGAGATCAGTCTTGATTACTTCAGTGTACGACAAAACTGGGTTAGAATGGACTTGGCTTCTTGCACACCACTGTACCGTAGAACAGGGCGACAAGGACAGTCAGGAAAGTCCCGTGATCAAGAGTAGATAACTGATAGCACAAATCTGGCAGACGTATTTGTAAGATAAACATTACAAACTAATGGTATTTTGTTCAACTGACGACTAGAACTGAGGTGAGCAGGCCACTTCATGTAAATGGAAAATAAATGAATAGTAATTTTGGGGTAAAACGAAAATAAGCCACCCATTTAGGCCTGAAGTAGTGAAATGATTATCCTTACACAGCAAGGCATGCTAAGTCAGGAATCTCTAAGAATTGCTGTAAGATAAATATAACATTTTTATCTCTATTTTCAGGTAGCAATTGCTCAAGGAACAGCACTATTACCTACGCATACGGTAATTATATTTCGATTTAAATAAACAGGTTAAGCTACAACTTTACTTCATTATATGGCATGATAAGAACCCCATTATCAGGCAAGTGACGGAGAATAAGCTGGCAAAATGTCACAACATTCATAGCTGAAATTATTTATTATTTTACAAAATTCATCGCTGAAATGATTTATTATTTTACTTTTCTTACTGTGTGTGTGTGTGTGTGTGTGTGTGTGTGTGTGTGTGTGTGTGTGTGTGTGTGTTCATACCCTATCTAATTGTTCTTACCTAATTGTATGTTTACAGGAACGAGTCAAGCTCGTACTGTCCCGTGTTTTGAAACATTTTAATCATACATCTCTTTAAATTTGTGAATAGTGTTGACACACACTATTTCATTCGGTAGTGCATTCCACTGATCAGTTGCTCTATTTGGGATTTACTTTCGTCTCTATCACCTCTCTTTTTGCATAGTTTTTTGCAGTGTCATTTTGATGTAGATTCCCCATAGGTTATTTACTCATTTATGTCTATTTTCTCTTTTCTGTGATACATTTATACAAATTAAACATGTCTCCTCTTTTCCTTCTGTCTTGTAACGGTGGTAGGTTTAATTTTTCTAGTATTTCTTCATAGCTTGGATCCCTTAAAGTTGGAGCCCATCTTGTAGCAGCTCGTTGTACCTATTCAGTCTTATCTATGTGTTTCTGAGATTTGGATTCCAGGCTACAGATGCATACTCCAGAGCTGGTCTAATGAATGATGCGATTATCTTCAGCATGTCTTCATTTACATATGTGAATGCTACTCTCATATTTACAAGCAGTGTGTACATGTTCCGAAGGCTATTTTCTCATTACTGTGGTCAGCCGGTGATGATCTGTTAGTGAAGTTACTCGTAAGTACTTCTCCTTTTCTGATGTATGTAGGATTGAATGTCGTGACTTATAATCCAAGTCCTGTCTTTCTAGCTTTACCAGACTTATTGCAAGGCATTTGTTCACATTAAATTCCATTTGCCATGTACTGCTCCATTCATGTAACTTATTTAATTCTTCTTGCGGCTCTCTGCAAGAGTCTGTGTTTATAAGTTTCCTTTATTTTTGCATCATCAGCAAACATACTTAGCTTCCATTTCCAATGTTGCTGCCCATGTTATTTATATACTCTGATAACATAACTCGTTCCAGCACTGAACTCTGTGGAACTCCACTTATCACTTCTCTCCATGATGAGTAATTCCCCCTTAGTGCTGTTCTCATTTCCCTTTTTCTGAGAAAATCTTGCATCCAACAGTGAAGATTACCTTGGATTCCTCCTTGATGGTACAGTTTCCATAAAAGCATTAGGTGTGGAACTCTGTCAAGTGCCTTCTTGAAATCCAAACAGATCCTCTCTATCCATCCATCTCTTTTCTGTGGTGTTTTTCCAGCTCCATCATAGCTGCTTAAAGATCAGTAACAAGTGATTTCCCTGTTCTAACACCGAATTGCCTTTATGTTATCACATTGTGTTTTTCCAGATGATTTACCCAAATTTTCCTTATCAGCTTTTCTAATATCTTACTTACGACGCTGGTCAGTGATACTGGTTGGTAGTTTAAGTGGGTTTTGTCTACTTCCTTTCTTCAAGAGGGGAACAATGTTTGCTTTTTTCCAAATATCAGGTAGTTTACCTTGTCTTACGTATTCCTGAATATTAAGTTTGTTGGTCTGCTTAACTCTTCAGTACATTCATGTAATACCCAGCCTGAAGTCTCATCAAGACCATTAGTTTTTCCTTTGTCTAATTTACTTATCTCTTCGGGGACCTCTTGTTCCGATATATTTGTTAATATGTGTGGACATGCTTGATCGGTTTTAACTCTCTTAAATCCACTTTCTTCCATAAAGACTGATTCAGTTTTATTGTTTATTACTTTGTAAATTGGTTCTTCACTGATACAGATTTTTCCCCTTATCCATGATGGACTGTTTTTTATCTTTGACTTTCGTTTTGTGTTGAATATAACTGTAAAAGATCTGCGGTTGATTAGCACTTTTACAACTCGCTTAAAAGCTACATTCGGCGGCCTTTTCGCATGATGAAAAAGGCCAGGAATAAGTTGTAACTTGGGAACTAGTGGCCCGATTGGATTGGAAATTGTTTTATTCTTCAACTGTAAGCATTTTAACGCTACCTTTCTATGCAAAAATTGCACTACAGTGTGTACTTTCAGCTGTGTTACGGAACCTTCAGTGTCCACAAAGAAAATGGTCCTACTAAAGGCCGCCGAGTAAAAGGCCAGAAATGAGTCATAACTCGGGAATCAGTGGCCCGACTGGACTGGAAACTGCTTTATTCTTCAGTTAGAGCATTTTAACGGTACCTTGCTCTAACAAAAATTGCACTACAATGCGCCATTTTTACTGAAATATGGTCACAAATGGACAAATGAACAATCAAACAAACTTATAAAAACAGATCATTTTAATATAGATGTCTTCCTCAAGCTGCTTTTGATCTTGTCTCCTTATCCTTGTACAGTCATTTCTTGCCTGCTTGTATTTATTATATGCTCTCTTACTATTATGTCGTCTGTATCTGATCCACAGCAATTCTCTTTTCGCCTTTGCCTTTTTGCATCAAGTATTAAACCATCTCTTTATCATTATTTCCTTTTCTTTGTGGTGTGGAATGTAATTTTGTACTCCTATTTGGTAAATTCCACAGAATTTTTCATATATAACATTAATATCTCATCCTCTCAGCTCCTATTCCCAATCTATTTCTCTAAAGTACTTCTTGAGGTCATTATAAGTGCCCTTTTTGTAGTTTAGCTTCTTTTTATATTTTTCATTATCACTAACTGTTATCATATGCTATCCAAAAGGAGGATGATAATTTGTATTATCAATATCATTTTCTTGTCTAGTAAATATGAGATCAAATAATGAGTAATCTTCTGGTCCACTTTTTCTGGTGGTTTCCTTTACATGCTGTGTTAGAAAAACTCCTGTATAAGATCCAGGAGCTTTTGATCCCAACAGCTATCATAGCCTCTTACACCTAGAGTGTTCCAATGTATATTTTTGTTGAAATCTCTGGTTAGTATAAATCTTTCAGATTTTCCATCCATTCTGGGTAACAGGGTTCTTAAACTTTGTGTTGTACTTTCTGCCAAGTCTTCATATTCATCTTTATCCCATGTGCTTGTCATGGGTGACAATTATTTTCCCTTCAGATTTGCTAATCTCTACTGCAATTAATTCAGCTTGTGATGGTATGTCTAGTTCTATCTCTTTGACCTGGATTTTTTTTCTTTGTTAATATTACAACTTCTCCTTTTATTAATTATATCTCTTCTCCACATGTTGTATTTTAAAAAATACTTCTCTCTTCATTTGATCTTTCATCATTCTTGCTTTTTGCTTCTTCTCTCTTTTCCTCTAGTAATCCCCAATCCTCCCTAGTTAGGCCTCTTTTTATTCATACATCTTTGCATTCCTCTGATTCTTTAAGCTTGTTAGCTTTTTTTATTACTTCTTCTCCAGTGATTACACTTCGGAAGGCTACTTTCAGTGGCCTTGACTTATTTTTCTCATATTTCCCTAGCCTATTACATTCCACTACATCTTTCTCGCAGGCGTCCTCAGATGCTTCTTTCAATGTGTTCATTGTACTTACCATCTCCCTTTTGTCTCTTAGAGATTGTTCTCCTTATTTTTTCTTCATCTTTACTAGTGATTATTATAGATTTGTTAATCTCTGATGTTTCCTTTATCAGCTTAGAGTTGTTTCTTAATTTCTCTCACCTCTCTTGTTATGCTTTTTGCTTCAATCTTGTTTTCTGAATCTTCCTTCATTTTTACTACTTCCGCACATGTACTTTGTCCTCCTTCTGTGCAATTTTTCATCATTTCATTTGCCTGAGTTGTCTTCTCTTCAATATCACTACTTTGTTCTATCAGACTCCCTTCTTGCCTAATTATGTCTTGATCATTTTTGAACTCCTCGAACACTCTCTCACGGTTGACCACAGTATTTCCCATTTCTCTCGTTTTTTTTTTTCTTCAGAGTGGTCACCTCAGCTTACAGCTCACATATTGTTGTGTATTGTCTGTTTAATTCCTTCCTTAATTCCTCATTTTCTCTCTTTGTAGGTTCAGTTCCTTTTATATTGCATCCATTTCCTGTTTGAATTTTTTCTTTCTTTCAGTTTATTCACTTTCTCCACTAAGTTATTAAACGTATCCATTTCAACCATGTCTGCATAGTCATCATTCTGTTTTCTACTTTTATCCCTCCTCTAACCTAAAGACACTTCTGGAAAGTACGCCATCTTACAAATAGGTAATTTCTACTTACAGTCTGGCATCTCCCTGCTACTCGTATGTTTTGTAGTGTAGACATCTGTGGCTGTAGGAGGCTTCCTAGCAAATCTTAGCTGCAAGTTCATAACTTAATTTGTTACATTGATATGCTTATCCCCATTGTACAGTATATTTCTTTTTTAACAAGCGGCGGCCGTGGCATTAGAAGTAGTAGTAGTAGTGACCCACTTTTGCCTGCCATGCTTCTGAGTAGTAATGTCTTGATCAGTGGCCCGTGACTTAAAAAAAAAAAAAAAAAAAAAAGCCACAGAAGAGGCCTGGGTCGAGCTCAAAGCATCTTTGCTAAAATTTCGTTGTAGTAGTAACAATGGCAGCAGCAGTTGCAGTAGCAGCAGCAATAGTAGTAATAGTAGTACTGGTACAGTACTTGTACTGCTACTAGTAGTAGCAGTAGTAGTAGTAGCTCATTGGAAACCTAAGCCCAGTTGACTACAGGCTGAAGTTACCCTTCTTCGGCAGTCCATCTCCCCTATTTCGGAGGATAGAAGGAGCGCTGAAGAATGTTTCTGTAACTGGGTAGCAGAGCTGTCTGGTTATATCAGTGTCATAACGTGAAGGCATCCCTCTCGGAGAAACTAGAGTTTGTGTGTGGATTTCCATTAGGACGTCTTCCTCATATGGCATGATACTGTAAGCAGTGATTCTTCATCTGCAACCCCAGTGACACCTATTATATTAATTAGCGAGACATTCTTTTCCTTGATGGGGCTTGGCTACTCTCAGTACCCGAATACTAATTCGTGGTTGCATGGAATTCAATGAGAAATATAAGTTCCCTTGGTAAGTAATCAAATCCACCTTCCATTCTAACTGCGCTTTGCTGTCAACTGATCTGAAAGGGGTTAGAGTTCTTCGTCAGATTAAAACAGTTGAGCTTCTGTAGTGAAGACGCTAGTGAAGAGGGTAAAATGACCTCATGTCCACTTGAAGTGGCTGTTAAGTTGAACAAAGTGCAACACACCTGTGAGTACGTGCAGGGTGAGGTTGATGCTGGATGTGCAGGTGTTGGTACAGATGTAGAGGCCAGAGTGGTGGGAGGAGGCTTTACGTTGCTTCAGGGTCATGCTGGCTATGGGCAGACCGATGGGTGTGGGGGTTGTGGTGCCGGGCGTGGGTGTTGGTATGGGTGTTGTCGTGGTCGTCCCCTTCCCGCCCACAGTTATGGCAGGATTGGCTTTCTGTTGATATGGCCGGTGTTTGGGTGGAGTGAGTGTGGGGGAGGGCGTGAGGGAACTGGTGCTTGGAGAGGAGTGGCCGCCAGACGTCTCACTCACACTAACCTCGTATGCAACCGTTCCTTCTCGTACCTGGCAGAGGGTTATATGGAAAATTAGTGCAATATATCAGATTAATATAAATGTCCCTGTCATCATTGTTATGATCAATAGTAGCAGCAGTAGATATATGAACCATTAATAGCACAGACTGCAAGAAGTCAAACAGGAATATAAAAACAATATATATATATATATACATATATATATATATATATATATATATATATATATATATATATATATATATTGGGGGGGATTATTAACACACATTTGACACTTCTATTATAAAAAAGCATTTTTGTCGAATGACTCCTGGATCAACATGACATGAACTTCGTATTGTTCAGTGCAACTCTTCTGAATGTATTAAGAATTACTTTCAGAAATAGGAATCATCCATCAAAACCTTTCAATAATAGTTAATATTGGGACAAGGAGGCGGCACCTCTTCCTTCATCACATTATATCTATGCATCTCTAATAATCCACCCATGATAGGATTGAATATGCTTATCTTTGGATGGTTTGTATCATCTCAATGAAACGCCAGCGTGAAGGTACACACTTCTGTGCGAGACTGACGTTTCTGAGGTGACGTGTTAGTAACGTCTACTTTTCTCTAGAAAAATATCGCCGCCAGCCATCCGTGACCTTAGCAGTTGATCCGCATTTTCCCAAAACGCGAAACGATAATTAAGAAAGCATTATACTGTACCTCTTCCGTTTTTCGAACGAATAAGAATGTTCGATGGTCTTTCATAATGTGAGGAAGTAACTGACATGTGGTAAGAATGGTTTCAGTAGTGTTAGGTCCTGGTTATATCTCTTCACGTATAGGTTAGGTTCATTTATTTGGGTGTGAATGGTACCTCTCTGCATTATTTCTAGAGAGATCCACGTACCTACTATATTATCCGAATACGATCAACATTTGAAGGGATAAACCAGGCAGCCCCAAACTAACAGACCTAACCTAATCTAACTAGGAAGATACCAACCCGCGGTCTACCTGTAATAAACGAAATTAATTCCTGTCACCCTACTCACCCCCACCCCCCCACCCCCCTTTTTTTTCAAGTCAGTGAAGACAATCACTGGATTTTGAAGCTTGTCTGCGCATGGGCAACAGCGTAATTCTGCCACATATCAGCCATGCAGAGCCAAACTAACCAAACCATGGAGTGACAGAACTGTGGCCTAATGCTGCCGAAACTGTTACAGGGTGGATATCATAGGGCAGATGAGGACAGTGAATATACCTCAGATATGTTGTTCTCAGAATAATACCAAATGATATCTTACCTTCGAGAGGGTGAAACCATAAACGACGCTGGGAACGAAGCTATTAGGATTTACTCAGATTATGTGTATATGTGCGACTACCTATATATTAGATTATGTTAATCCTTCAGCTGTGGCAGTGCTTTTTTTTTTTTTAACTCATGTGACTAGTTTGGCAAATATGGGAAAATATAAGGTACTCTTATACTTAATCAACGTGTTACAATATTAGTTACAAAAGCTTCACTCTTTTTATCGACCTCTGAAACAAACTGCATGTAGTAGGCTATCCAGGGGTGAAGGAAGGGCAAGTTGAAGAGGAGGTATTTTTTGCGATCAGCTAACGTGGCTCCCCTGACAGGCATGAGCGACATTGAATGGCTGGGGGCCGCCATGCTTGTGTGTGTGTGTGTGTGTGTGTGTGTGTGTGTGTGTTCTTACCTTACCTGATTGTTCTTATCTAATTGTATCTTTACAGAAATGAGTCTAGGTCGTACTGTACCGTGTATTAAACCATATTTATCATACATATTCTTAAATTTATGAATAGTTTTGGCACACCCATTTGGTAGTGCATTCCACTGTTCAATTGCCCAATGTGAGAAACTGAATTTCATTACACCTTTATCACCTCTCTTTTTATACAGTTTTTTTGCAGTGTCCTCTTGTTGATGCTTCCCCATAAGTCATATACTCATTTATGTCTATTTCCTTGTTCCCTCTGATGCATTTATGTAGAATAATCATGTCTCCTCTTTTTTTTTCTTTCTTGTAGTGTTCACAGGATTAATTTTTCTAGTCTTTCTTCATAACTTAGATCCCCTAAGTTTGGTGCCCATCTTGTAGCGACCTTTTGTACTTCTTCAGCCATATCTATGTGTTGTTTGAGACGTGGATTCCGGACTACTGATGCATACTTCACGGCTGGTCTAATGAATGATGTGCTTATCTCTGTCTGCATGCTTTCATTTATATATATGTGAATGTCATTCTTATATTAGCAAGCAGTGTATACATGTTCCGTACTATCTCACTGATGTGGTTAGCTGGAGATAGTCTGTTATTGATAATCTAGGTCATTCTCCTCTTCTGATGTGTGTAGGATTGAACTTCTTAGTTTATAATCCATGTCAGGTCTTTTGCACTTTTACCAAACTTGATTACATGGCATTTGTCCAAACTGAAATCCATTTGCCATCTATTGCTCCATTCATGAAACGTTTTAAATTCATCTTGTAGCTCTCTGCAACAGTCTGGATTTGCAATTCTCCTTTGTATATCCGAATCATCAGCAAACATATTTAGATAGCTTCCTTTTCCAATGTTGCTGTCAATGTCATTTGTATATACTAAAAACATAACTGGTGCCAAAACTAAGAACTGTGGAACTCCTCTAGTCACTTCTCTCCATGATGAGTAATTCCCCCTTGGTACTGCTCTCATTTCCCTTTTTCTGAGAAAATCTTGCATCCAACAGTACGGATTACCTTTGATTCCTACTTGATGGTACAATGCCCATTACTGTCTTTGATGTGGTAATCTGTCAAATGCCTTCTTAAAATCCAAACAGATACTGTTTAGTGTCTACCCATCCTTCTTTTTTTTTTTTTTTAGTGTTTCTGAAACTCTGTCATAATAGATTAGTAACATAATTTTCCCTTTCTAAAACTGAATTGTTGTTCTGTTATAATATTGTACTTTTCAAGACGGTTTACCCAAATTTTTCTAATCAGCTTCCCTAATATTTTACTTACACCACCGGTCAGAGATAATGGTCGGTATTTAAGGGATTCTGTTTACTTCCTTTCTTGAATAGGGCAACAATGTTAGCCTTCATCCAAATATCAGGTCGTTTACCTCGACTTAAGGATTCCTTGAATATTAAATATATTGGTCTGCTTAACTCTTCTGCACATTCATGTAATACCCAACCTGAAATCTTGTCAGGTCCAGTTGTTTTTCCTTTGTCTAAATTGCTCAACTCTTCCTGGACCTCTTGCTTCGATATTTGTAAATTTGTTAATATCCGTGGGCATGCTTGTTCCATATCATCTCCTTCAAATATACACGCTTTCATTTGTAAAAACTGGTAATATATTGTTAAGTAATTCACAGTCTTTTTCTTGGTGTATTTTCCCCCCATCCGTGATGGACTGTACATTATCTTTGGTTTTGTTTCTGATGTAGCTGTAAAACAGCTTCAGTTAGTCAATACTTTTATTTATAATGTCTTCCTCAAATTGTCTTTGAGCTTCTCTCCTTATCCTTGTTTAATCATTTCTTGCCTGCTTATAGTAGTTATATGTTGTCTTACTATTGTGTCTTTTGTATTTATTCCACAGCAAATCTCATTTCTCTTTTGCTTTTTTTTTTTTTTTTTTACATTGTGTATTAAATAATTTCTTTATCCTTACTTCTGTTTCCTTTTGCTGAGGGATATAAATTGGACTCCTGTTTCATAGAATTCACAGACGTTTCTATATATAATATTTATATATTGTCCTGTAAGCTCCATTCCCAATCTGTTTCTGTAAAATACTTCTTTAGGTGATGATAGTTGCCATATTTACAGTTTATGCTCTTCTCGTAAATTTCATTACCGCAGAATATATCATATGCAATCCTGAAGTTACAATTTCATACTGCATGGTCGCTTTTGCCAAAAGGATGGTGATACAGTATGGCGTCAATATGAATATCTTGCCTTGTGAGTCTAATAATGATGGTTCTTCTAGTCCTCTTTTTCTGGTGTTTTTCTCTACATTTTGTGTTAGGGAAAAACTCCCGCATAAGATCCAGAAGCTTTTGATCTCAACAGCTTTCATAGCTTCTTACATCTAGAGTATTCTAATTTACATTTGTGCTCAAATCTCCAGTTAGTATTATTCATTCAGATTTCTCTTCCAACCTAAAGTATGTAGTAGGGTTCATCAACACTGTAATGTACTTTCCGCCAACTCTTCATATTCACCTCTATCACAAGTGTTTGTTTTGGGTGGCATGTATAAATCTGCAACCATTATTTTCCTTTCAGATGTTTTGATCCTTGCTGCAATTAATTCTGCTTGTGAGGGTATATCTAGCTGAATCTCTTTTACTCGAAGACTTTTCTTTGTTAATATCATGACACCGCATTTTTTCAAATTTCTATCTCTTTTACATATATTGTATCCTCAAAGCTTCAGGTGTCATTGGATACCCTTGGAGTTAAATTTGTTTCAGTTAGGCACATAATATGAGGTTCCTTTTGTCTGGTATAGTCTTTTAACCCGCGGCGTCCCGTCGACGTACTTCCACGTCCTCACGTTTTGTCACTGCCAATCCCGTTGACGTACTTCAACGTCCTGCAATTGCAAGGTTCATAATTTCCACAATTTTCAAAATTCGCGCGAGATTTTCGATTCGCCCACCTACCCAAGCCTCCCCTACCTGCCGCCAGGCGGGCAGCGTCCCAGACCCCGCGTGACCTGCGCTCGCCCTTGTCTCGGTCACTCACCTGTTAGCAGTGACCCAGGTCAGACATGGCGCGTAAAGGTCTCTCAGACGACGAAATACAATCCGCCCTGGATGCCTTCACTGGAGATAGTGATTCTCCACTTGATGATGATGTGGTGGATCGAGATTATGTGCAGCCTGAGGAGGAAATAACAAGCAGTGATGAGGAGGTCCCTTCGCCATGGAAAACGCGGTATGTCACGTATCGTAAGGAAAGGGAAGGCCAGCCTGCACCCAAAACACCTGCATGGACATCTCTCCATCCCCTAGAGAGAGATTCTGATGAGGACGAGGATGAGGACGATGACGATGACGGTGGCTTAGGACGTGATGTTGCCTCGTGGTTGGGGAAGGAAAAAATCTCACCCCGAGGATCAGAAGGTGGGGCGAGAAGGCAAATAAAGTATGGCCTAGTGTTTTGTCTGGGGAAGGCGAAAGTGGTGTGATGGGAGTGCGGGGTGAAAGGGAAAGTGGTGTGGCGGGAGCGAGGGGTGAAAGGGAAAGTGGTGTGGCGGGAGTGCGGGGTGAAAGGGAAAGTGGTGTGAGGGAGGCAGCACGAGCATGTGGTGCACGTAGGCCTAGGGGAGAGGAGGTGGAGCCACTCCCCAGCACGTCTTTCGCCATACAATATTCCCAAACTTCCTCCACACAGCCCCAGGATGTGGGGAAAGGAAGGAAAGGGAAGGGAAAGGGTAAAGGAAAAGGGAGAGGGAAGAGAAGTGCGAGTGATGAAAGACGCCACTCTCCACCTCCCCCACCACCACCAATGTTGCGTTGTGCCTTCAGCCATGTTTCAGAGAGTCCCATAACTTCCTACACTACTGAAACTGTGTGGGATGGCGATATGACGCTCAGTATAATGGTAAGGCCAGTCAGTATGTGCTAAGTCTTATATAAACTTGAAACGGGTGTAATGTTTGCAGGAAAGTAATGTATAAGTTGAGAAATAGTGTAAGTTGAACGAAGTGATATGAAAACCACACCCACTGTATAAATCTGCGAAAATATGATGCTCAGTATAACACTCTGGTCAGTAAATATGTGATAGCAAGAATATAAAGTGGAAACGGGTGTAATGTTAGCATGAATAAAACGTATAAGTTGAAAAATAGTGTAAGTTGTAATAATTGATGTCACGAGTACACCCACTGTGTAAATCTGCGAAAATATTATGCTCAGTAGAACATTCTGTTCAGTAAGTATGTGATAGGAATTATATAAAGTGGAAAAGGTTGTAATGTTAGTAGTAAGGTAAGTTATAAGTTGAATACTAGTGTAAGATGAAACAAATGATATCGCGATAACACTCACTGTGTAAGTACCCGATAATATGACGCTCAGTAGAATCGTAAGGTCTGAAATTATGTGATATCAATTATATCAAGTGTAAACATGTGCAATGTTAGTGGAGAATTATTATATAAGTACAAAAATAGGTTGTAAGTTGAAATAGTAGTCATAGCGACTTCACTGTCTGTGTTATTATGCGCTATTATTACGCTAAATATTTACGTGAGGCCTGAAACTATCTCAAAACAGTTCTCTAAAGTTGAAAAGTGTATAATGTTATTAGGAAAGTATTATGTAAGTAGAAAAAACACAATACGAGTTGAAACAACAGTCACAGCGAGTTCACTCACTACGTAAATAAGCGCTAACATTACGCTAAATGTTATCGAAAGGCCTGTGAATACGTAAAAACAGTTCAATAAAATGTAAAATGGTATAATGTTATTGTAGATGTATTATGTAAGTAGAAAAAATGATATGTATCATGATTCAGGAATGTTAGCGATTCATCGTGACCAGTCTGCCCGATTTTGCTCGTTTCGCACGATGGAACAATGCTTATTTCAGCTCTATTTTTGTATAAAATCCAATTTACTCTTTTATCACATGTTTTTATGTTTGTAATAAATACATATCTACTTACTTTCATTGGTTTCCCAGACTTATAATACCATGGAAAACGTTAGAGGCTCAGACCACCTACAGAGAACACAGTACCAGGTGTGACGAAGCTATACCTGTTTAGGGCACTTATGGACCCCGGGGAACAATTTCTTCGTGACTGACCATTGTTTCTGACCAAAAGCGAAAGTTTTAGCAAAAAAAATTGGGGTCCAAAAATGGTCGGGATTGGGGGGTACCAGTGGTGAAAAAGTGGTTGGGACGGGGCGGGTTAATATCTAATAATTCTTATACAATTCCATCTACATTTGAGTACATCATCTTAATCATGTTGTTTACATATCTGACAGAGTTTGAGTCTACTACCTTCTTTTTTTTTTTTAGTCTCTATTCTTTATGTGCCATATTCTTACTTGTAACCCTACTATTAGTAAAAAATATTTAATCCTCTCTTCTTCTGGTCTTTCATAATTTTTTTCGTTTTTTGTTTCTTCCCTCTTTGCTTTTAGTAATACCCTTTCCTCTTGAGTTAGGCATCTTCTTATCCATACTGTTTTTAATTCCTCATTTTCCTTGAATTTGTTATTGTGGTATTATTCAATATTTCTTCTACTGTGTTCACACTTTGGAAGGTTACTTAGAAGAGCTTTGACTTGTTTCTCTCATATTTCCCTAGTCTTTTATATTCCTCTATATCTTTCTCACAGACCTCACTGGATACCCCATTATGTTCATTATATTGGTACGTCTCTGTCCCACACTGCCACAGGCTTCAACAGCAGTAGTTGAGTATAGGAAGGACGTTGCCCAGTAAGCTGTACTTCTTATGGTCAGCCTTTCGATGTGCAACAATCAGATCAGCTCAGGCATTGTATGTAAACACTGACTTCTTAAGTTCGCTGTCCTTATTCTCCAAATAATTACACTTAATGCTTGTTAACTTCACTGTTATCACACGTATATACTTGAGCTATACAATCTTCACTAGGCCGCACTAACACTGAACTGACACTGAACGAAATTCACACTGAACTGAGACTCCTCCGATCCCTCCCTCATCCTTATATAACCTCCTTATATACTAGAATGATCTACTACATTCTCGGAAAAGCAACAGTTAAAAACTCGGAGACATCTTATATATCCAGAGTTTTCTTACTTTATATAACACCCTAAATGCTTTAGCATACAAACTGAAAGAAAACTACGTAATTTAACAATCACACAAATAAAAACATTTAAGAGAAAAAGAACATAAAATTTAACGCATAGCTTTACCAAATACCTCTGCTCACAAATAGCAGGCTAACTGGCAACTCTGACACATAACTGAAATATTCAAGAAATAATGAGAACCTCCCAGTACTTCCTATCTAGCAAATCCCGGTTCTCAACACTATCCCATCCCTAATCCTTTTGTTGCCCTGACAAAACTACACAGTAATTGCAAACATGATTATAATCCTAAAGAAACATCTAATTATGCACAGAATAATCCTTCAATTTATCAGCTCTTCTCCTATGCTGCTTCTGATGATGTCCCTGCTCCTCCACACAGTCCACTCCTCCTGGAATGTCTTGGTCCTTTTCCTGACTCACTTCTTCTCTTGTGAAACTGTCACCATCCTCTTGTACTTCATCTCCTTGGTGTTCCTCAACATCTTCAGCGGGAGAGCATGATTCCTCGGAGACGTCCCAGCTGTACTGTCCTGGCCGATGGTACTGCCAAAGAAGATTCACATGTACCACCTTTGGACGAGACTTCCTGCCTCCCAAAATCCGGTACATTAAATCTGATTGACATCCAACTCAGTGTAAGGCCTGTCCCATGGGCTCTGCAGCTTCGGTGACTGTCCCTTCTTCGGTTGGGGATAGTATAACCAAACTTTGTGACCATCCTTGAAGCTCATCTCACTTGCCTTGGCATCGTACTTGCACTTCATCACTTAGTGTGAAAACTTATGAGCTTCTCACACTTGATGATGTACCTTAGCCAGCCTTTCCTCAAGATGCCTCACATAGCTGGAGGTGTCTGTAGGCAGCTCTTCACCGGGTGGTCTTCCCATTAACAAGTGAATGGGTAAATGTAACTCATGGCCTAGCACCAACTTTGCAGGGATGTAGCCGGTAGACTCTTGGGATGCAGAACAATATGCCATCAGCAATGCAGGTAATTTTTGGCCCCATTCCGTTTGTCCCCCTATGCAGTACTTGTCCCAGGGTCCACTTGAATTTCTCTACCATCCCATCTGACTGTCACCTTAGTGGGGGCGTCTTGGTCCTCTCGATCCCCAGTATCTTCCAGCACTCACGGATCACAGCAGACTCAAAGTTTCTACCCTGATCTGAATGTAGCTCCTGTGGCATCCCCAAAAGACAGAAAAACTGGTCAACCAAAACCTGAGCAACAGTTGCTGCTTCATGATCGGGAATGGCATAGGCTTCAGGACACATTGTGAAGTAGTGCATGGTGAGACACACACACACACAGATATATATATATATATATATATATATATATATATATATATATATATATATATATATATATATATATATATCAGCTAGTCAGGTCAGGTGCGGGTAAGGGGATGGGTCTGTTATGATGTGGCAGGGGTAAACCAGTTCTGCTGTCGGGCCCTGCTGCGGATGTCACTGATTGCATTTTGCAGTTGACCCTTGTGCGGTGTGCTAAGGTGAGCTCCAGCAAAGTCCTCTGCGAGTCTTTCCATTGGTGCACCTACTTGGTACAGCTGGAGAGGGGCGCAACCACGTTTTTTGAGTCCCATTTTGGCACAGCATATATCAAAGGGCCGACACCACTTTTCAGAATCCTGAGGCATGCCAGTCCTGCAGAACCTCTGACACAGCTGGCTTAGGGTTTTCTTCACTCCCTAGTGCCCTGGTGATCTGGTTATGAGATTCATCCAAGATTCCAAACCTCATTTTCTTCGGAACCACCAGTTGCCAATACTTGCTGAGGCCATAGGGTGTTTCCCACTGATGTTCCAGTAGTCCGTTGTTTCAACAAATAAGGTCCCACTGACTCCAGTAGCTCTTGATGGCAGGGATTAATCTGGAAATTTCTTCCCAAGATGGTAACACTGTACTCTGCTGCAGCCACTCTATTACTGGTTGTAAATCTATATCCTCTTCAGCTCTTCTTTAGTTGACATTGGCCCTGTGATTACAGTATGGCAGCATTTCTTGCTAAGATTGCCCTTTCCACTACACTGCTTACAATCTGTTCTTCCGTCTTCTCACACACTATAAATTAAGGTTCTATTGCATTTACTCAGTGGTGGGTCTTCTTGGGAAAAATCGGATGGTTGCTGCCTCTAGTTGTTCACTCCGTGGTTGCAATTGTTCTCTTATTTCTTTCTGTCCTTCATTTTATGCCTTTAGGTGTTCACTCCGAGCTCGCATTTGTCTGAGTTTTTTCTGCCCTTCATTCAGTGCTTGTACTTGTTCTTTGAATTATTTCTGTTCTTTATTCTGTGCTTGTAATTGTCTTTTGAATTCTTTCTGTTTTTCATTCTGTGCTTGTAATAGCTTTTCGTGATTGCTACCAGACATGTCTCCTCCAGCCTAGCTTGGCCTTTTGTCTGTACACCTTCTGCCTTCATGTCGAATTTTTGAGTCACTGCAGCACTTTTATAATTATCCCACTCCTGGCACCATTGTTATGTCCCCGTCCCACACAGCCACAGGCTTTAATAGCAGTAGTTGAGTATAGGATGGATGTTGCCCAGTAAGTTGTACTTCTTATGGTCAACCTTTCACTGTGCAACAACGAGATCAGCTTAGGTGTTGTATATAAACACTGGTTTATTTAGTTTGCTGTCTTTATTTTTCCAAATAATTACACTTATGGCTTGTCAACTTTACTGTTTTCACAAGTACCGGAGCTATACAGTCTTCACTAGGCCGCACTGACATTAAATTGACAGTGAACTAAACTCAGAACTGAACTGAGACTCCTCTTGTCCCTTCCCTATCCTTATATAAGCTCCCTGTGTGCTAGAATGATCTACTACACTATCGGAAAAGCAACATTTACAAACTAGGAGACGTCTAAAATATCCAGTTTTCTTACATTACATAACACTAAATACTTTAGCACACAAACTAATATAAAATTACATTATTTAACAGTCACATAAATAAAAACATTATAGAGAAAGAGGGCATAAAATGCAATTAAATGCATCATTCATTCATTGCCAGACGCCATGTATCCCACACGGGGTGGCCAAGGGCTTAGAGTTAATTGTTTTACAGGGAGGGGCACTAATCCTCCACCAACCCCACTTGACACGTAGGGATGCCAACAGCATCTGGTGTTCCCAGGCGGTCACCCAGCCAAGTACTAACCAGACCCAACGTTAAATGCATAATTTTACAAAATGACTCTCCTCACAAATAGCAGGCTAACTGGCAACTCTGACGTGTAACTTAAAAATACAAGAAATACTGAGAACCTTCCAGTACTTCCTATCTAGGAAATCTCAGTTCTCAACAATAATTACCATCTCCTGGTCTGTTGAGATTGTTTCTTGTTTTTTCTTCATCATTACCAGTGATTACTATAGATTTGCTTACAGTATATCAGCCGCATCCTTGATCAGATTTGGGCTGTTTTATTTTTTATTATTTCTTTCACTTCCTTTCTTTTGCCTTTTTCTTCAGCTTTGGTTCTATCTCTTTCTTCACTTTTGCCATTTCAGCATACATTCTTTGTACCTCATCTTTACAATTTCTTATCATTTCATTTGCCTGAGTTATCTTCTCTTCAATATCACTGCATTGGGCTATGAGACTGATTGCTTGCTTAATTGTATCTATCATTTCTGAACTCATTCAAAACTACTTCCCATTTCACCTGTTTTCTTCCTCAGTGAATCTACCCTAACCGACAGGTCATGAATTGTTGTGCCTTATCTGTTTATTTCCTTTACTAATGTTTATTTTTTTCCCTCTACAGGTGTAGTTCCTTTTTTATTGCCTCTTTTTCTATTTGAAAAGTTTTCCTCAGTTTATTCACTCTCTTCTCGACTATATATATATATATATATATATATATATATATATATATATATAAACAGAGAAAAGAAAAACAAATGAATAAAAAACATAATCCATACACCAGATTACTGGTGTCCTCTATTCGTAAAAATTCTGTAACAATTGGATTTCAACAGCTGTAAGTTAAAGTTTAGGGGGAAACAAGTCTGTGGAAGCGAGTTCCAAAGAGATGCAGGTCGGCAAATAAAATATTTCTAATAGGCGGAAGTTCTGCAATACAGCAGTGTGCCATTACCAGATGCCTGTGTAGCACAGATGAAGGCATGGAAAGGTGGTAGCATGGATGCAACTTCGTTGGAGCGTCTGCCATAAAAGTATCTGTAAAATAATGCAAGGGAGGCAACACACCTTCATACCAATAGCGGAGGTATTTTATTTGTAATAGCAGGGTTATTCACTGTGTAACAAACTTAAACCAATTTTTTTTTTATATTGATTTTTATGCTATTTCTGATCAATGTCAATGTATAGATTCCGAATATGCTATTTGTTTTTGTATAAATCTTCAGTTACAGGAATTATGGAACAACTATTATGTACTCTACAAGAACAGGAACTGCAACGTGTTAGAATTTCGAGAATGTTAAGAACGTCAAAAAATTTATATATTTCCGGATGTATATTATGAATATAACTAGCAAATGAGGAAACAGTAACATCACAAGGAATGTAGGGCACATGGTATCTACAAATGCACTTTTCATATTGACTTTATTCTGTAGCTGTGATGACAATCGCTAAGCAATCCTCAAATGTAATAGCCCATCATCACCTTGTTCCACCTAGCCTGTTATCTGGTTTCCATCAGCAGAATGTTCTCTTGGTACTGTTCACTATGATCCTCGCTGACTACACCCAAGTTGCTTTTGAAGAAATAAAGGTGGGAATGCAGAGTGTGCAATTTGATTGACATTCTGCATCCAAGCCGGTGGAAAGCACTGATCAGGTCATCAACGAGCTGTGCAGAATCTGGTCTCCTCTGGTTGCCAAGCAAATCTTCCACAATCCCTCTGAAAGCATTTCAAGTGTGATCTTCATCATCGGGCATTTTACCCTGGAGTTTACGACTTGCAAGCATTCTTCGAACGTGCGGCCCAGTGAATATGCCAGCCGTCACCTTTGCTGAGCTCAGCTTGGGAAACATTGATCGGATATGCAGAAATGCATCACCATCCTTGTCGATGGCTTTCATGAACTGTTTCACAAGACCAAGTTCTATGTGTAGCGGCAGTAGCAATACCTTCTCTCCGGAGATCAGTGGAGCTCTCAGAACATTGCACGAGCCTGGTGTGAGACTGTCTCTGAGAGGCCAGTCTTTCCTCACAAAATGTTCTGCATCACTTCCGCTGTCTCACAAGCATAAAAAACTTGAGTACTTCATATAACCACCTCACATTCCAAGTAGGAACGAAATCATTTTGAAATCCCCACAAACCTTCCAGTTGTGATCTGAGTACTTGATCTTTGTCAGACAAATCTTCACATTCTCATAGGCTTCTTTCATTTCCACAGAATGTGCAATTGGAATTGATGGGAGTTCGTTGCTGTTATGCAAAAGTACAGCTTTCAGGCTCTTCATAGAACTGTCAATGAAGAGTCGCCATTCTGAGGCCTTGTAATCCACTCCCATGGCTTGGAACAAACCCTTAACGTCAAATCAATAAGATAAAGAGGTTTCTTCATAAAATTTGAAGAAGGATGCAAACTTGCCGTGGTGATTCCTATATTTCAACATGCAACTGGGATCCAACAAAGTCCATTCACTTAGACGTGACACCAGCAGCTCAGCATTGGACAAAGAGTCCTAAATCTCGGACCAAGTCATCCAACTCTTGCTGACTGTGAAAGTGTGGAGTGTCTCCGGAACATTCTCCAACATACGATTCATCACTTTCCCCTCCTTCATCGACGATGTCCTCGTGCTCAGAGACATCTTCCGTGTCTGCAGATGGAACAGGAATCGCCAGATAATCTCTGCGAGGCACCAGAGAGTTCGAAGAAGACAAATTTGGATATACAATGTTCTTGCTGCCCTTAATGCTCTTCACACCATTTACATCTACCATGCAAAAATAACAATCGTCCTGGTGATTCGAAGGCTCTCGCTACATTCTTGGAACTGTGAAAGACATCTTTCTCGCACCTCATAGCCAAGCTTCCAGCACAGAACGACAGCTACCACAAGCGTAGTGCAGAGCCCAATCCCTATCTTGATCATCCATTGCCACGCCAAAATGTGTTTTGCAGGCACCAGCAAATTTGGTGTCAAGGTGGATTTTGTGTTTGATCATCTTCAACCAATATATTCTTTGCATACATAACAAAATGTATCTGCTGATAGCTTGCAAGAACGTCTACTGGTCATTCTCATCAATAGAAACACCTTTAGGAACAACTCAAAAACACGTCGACCAGCCAAACTAGCAATGTGAGACTAGCTCATCGAATGAAGTGACCCAATCCGTATTGCATGAATCAATAATGGTCATATCAGCGACATATGCATGGTCACAGATGGTGTGTGTGTGTGTGTGTGTGTGTGTGTGTGTGTTTGTGTGTGTGTGTGTGTGTGTTACGTGGTAAGCCATATACATCGGTGTGCGATAACAAGCCTGGAAATTAAACAATTACCAGTTGTTGACAAAAACCTAGAGATAGACAAACAAAACATACACCACTGGAATCGGTGTGGAAAATTGAGTCTAACAAGACCAAAAAAGTTGAATAAACAAATTATTTGTTACACAGTGTAATTCTAACAGCTTTGTTCTGAATTATGTCTAGTTGCTTTAATGCAACCTCCCCACATCCACTCCACAAGGATGAGCAATATTCCAACTGAGAATGCACGTGACTCTTATAAACTATAGTCACCTGCTTGTCAGTGATGAAACTATGAACACTGTACAATAATCCAAGTTTCTTTGAGGCGGTTTTAGCAAGCGATCTGACATGAGAGGTCCAGCTGAGGGCACTTTTAAGTGAAACACCGAGTTTCATTAACTTTGGAGACAGGAATATTAGTTGCAATGAAGGTACTATAGGAATCTGGCAATATCCGTCTATTAGTAAATTGTATGTAAAGTATTTGGTTTTACTATCATTAAATGAGACATGGTTATTTTGTTATCATTCAGTGATCCTTGATGAGTCTTGATTAATGGAGATGGCTGTACTAGGTTGTGAGTTAGTGATATTAAACTTTGTGAATGGGTGTTTAAGTCTGAATGAACTGCAAAGTGTTGAGTCATTTGCATATGATTGGATGGGATTGTGGGTGACAGATAAGAGGTCATTATTATCAATTAGGAAAAGGGTTGGACCCAGAACTGGTCCTTGTGGCAGGCTAGCACTAATTAAGTGGAAATTGGAATACACATCGTCTACTTTTACTCTCATTTTTCTGTCACAAACATATGAGGAAATTAGAGAAACAAAAGATGTTAGTCCATAGCAATGGAGTTTGGATAACAGCAAACGATGCCACACTCTGTCAAAAGCTTTAGAAAAATCAGGGGCTACCGTATGAGTTTCTCCATGTTGGTCAGTTGATTGATGGATGATGTGATTCAGATTAAATATATCAATGGAGGATCTTTTGTGGCGATAACCATACTGTATATCGCTAATTACATTATTGGATTCAAGATATTTAACTATGTGTATATTCATTATTCATTACGATTTCAAATTCTATACCAAAAGAAGATGTGATAGCTATTGGTCTGTAATCAGAGGGGTCAGTGGAACTTCTTTTTTTTCGGAATTGGATGGCTATTGGCTTCTTTCCAAGAATTAGGGAATGAAGAAGTACGTATCTATAGTCTGAATACTTTGGACAGAACAGAAGCAAGTTCTTAGGGAGAACTTTTTCAAAACAACTGGAGGAATTCCATCTGGTCCTGGAGCTATGTTGGTCAGTATATTGTCTAGAATGGATTTTACATATCTAGTCTGTATTTTAAGTGGAGCAATTTCGGGAGAGTCCAGTTGTGGTATTGGGACGATCTGGCTGACTTCCTCTAACGCAGAATGTCTGGCAAATGTACCGGCAAGGGTATTCGCTTTACAATGCGGATCATTTGCAGTGTTACCTCCTGAAGATTTCAGTGGGGGAATGGGTGATGAATTGTTAAAGTCATTATTGAAAATTGACCAGAATATTCTATTATCATTAGGATTGTTTAGTAGTCTGGATGCTTGGTTGTGAAGAAAGTTTGACTGAGTGAGATTTAGTCCTGCTTTTGCATTGTTTCTAGCAATTTTAAATAAACAGTGGTTCAGATATTATTTATTTTAAGTAAGAGTCTTTGCTCTGGCAGAATTGCTGTCAAACCATTTTGGGGAGTCCGATCTTTTTTTGAACTGTTCACTTAGTATGAACAATTCCATACCAACTTGTTTTAAGTCATTAATGCGGGACTGGGTAGAATTGATGTCTATCTATCTATCTATCTATAGCCTGACGCCCTAATCCCGCAAAGGGTGGCCGCAGACAAAACGCCTCCAAGTCGCTCTGTCACCCACCATTTGCCTACCCTCCCCCCAACTCACCTCCCCTCCCTCATATACCTCTCAACTCCATCCCTCCACCTCATCCTCGGTCTACCCATCCCTCTCCCTCCCTCCACCTCACCTACATACACCCTCTTAGTCAGTCTTTCATTCTCCATTCTCTCCACATGTCCAAACCACCTCAGTGTATTTCTCCTAATCTTCTCAACAACATTCACATCCACCCCACAACGTTCCTTCACTTCTTCATTCGTCAAACTGTCCCTCCATGTCACTCCACATGCTCCTTTCAGGTAACTCATTTCCACTGCTCTCACTCTTGACTTGTTCCCCTCTTGCAAGGTCCTCACCTGGCTTCAAGACGTCAGGGTAGGGATCACAGTACTATCATGCAGTGACTTCTTAACTTCCATACTCACCTCTCTATTTCTCATCACTGCTTTCAGTGAACCAACAACCTTCCTTCCCTGCTGTACCCCTTCACGCACTTCATCCCCCAAAGTTCCATCCTTACTGATCACACTACCCAAGTACTTGAATGCACTCACACTCTCCATATCTTCACCATCCAACCTCACTGTACATTCTGTGACTTCATTCCTCTCAAACACCATAACTTTACTTTTGTTTACATTAACTTTCAGCTTCCTCCTCCTACACACTGTCCCAAATACATTCACCATACCTTGCAACTCCCATTCAACTTCACTCAACAATACTGTATCATCAGCAAACAGCAACACCGGAATCTTCCAAATCTCACCCTCATTCATTAGAGACACCCCCACATCCACTGCCCTACCCTGCACTTTCTTTACAACCCCATCCATGTATATATTAAACAGCCATGGAGACATCACATAACCCTGTTTCAGTCCCACATTGAGATCAAAGAACTCACTCAGCTCACCATCCACTCGCACCGTGGCCCTAACTCCTTCGTACATACTCTTCACAGCATTCAACAATTTCCCATCCACTCCATATATTCTTAATACCTTCCACATACCTTGCATATCAATTCTGTCATAAGCTTTCTCTAAGTCCATGAAGGCAGCATACACTCTCTTTCCTTCACTAGATACTTCTCCACTAAACATCTTAGAACAAATATCTGATCTACACACCCTTTTCCCTTCCTAAATCCCCCTTGTTCTTCTCCAACTAGCTCCTCTGTCATATGCCTAACCCTATCAATGAGTATGCTACCATATATTTTACCAGTCACACTAAGAAGGCAAATGCCCCTATGGTTACCACATACTTCTCTCTCCCCTTTTCCTTTGTATAAAGGAACAATTATATCTGATTTCCAGTCCTCTGGAACCCGTCCCTCTTCCCAAGCCAATCTACACAACTTCCATATCCACTCCACAACAGTCTCACCCCCATACCACAGCATTTCACCACACACTTCATCAATTCCTGGGGCCTTCTTCATTGCTTCCACTTCTTCCGTCCTACTGATCTCTTCTTCCTTCCTCTCATCTCTTCATCTCCAAGCCATTCCCCAACCACTTATACTCGCACTGCTGTCACTCTCTACATTCAACAAATCCTCAAAGTGCTCCTTCCATCTCCTCAATTTCTCTCTCTTCTCCACCAACATTCTATTATTCCTATCTTTCACTCCCCTACTATTTCCGCTTTCACACTGCCTTACTTTCTTTACCTCCTTCCAAAACAATTTCATACTCTCCCTCCATTTCACACTCTGATTCCTCCCTAACTCTTCATCCACTTTCTTCTTACTCTCCTTCACCAGTCTCTTCACCTCCCTTCTCCTGCTCACATATCCCTCTCTCTTCTCTCTCTCATCTTCTCCCCTACCTCTACTCGCTAACCATTCACTATATGCCTTCTTCTTTTGTTCAACAGCTCGTTTCACCTCATCATTCCACCATGCTGTCCCTTGCACACCCTTGCATCTCCTCCTCACTCCAGAAACACCTCACACGCTGCGCCTATCTCTTCAGTAAATATCTTACATACTTCTTCCACCCCTTCCATCTGCTCTAGCTCATACCTTCCTAATCTTTCTTCCACTATGCTCTTATACCCTGCCATTTTCTCACTATCCTGCAAATTCTCCACTCTTCTCACAGGAGCTGTTTCATCCTGTCTTCCCCTTCGTTTCCTCAACCATTTTCTTTGCAGCTTTACTTTGGCCATCACTAAGTGATGGTCCGAGACTCCATTCCCCCACCCTCTCCACACTCTTGCATCCAACACTTGTCTTCTCATTCGCTCATCCACACACACGTAGTCTAACATTGCCTTTCGTTCAACAAGTTCACCATCCATCCTCCCCATTACTCTCCATGTATACCGGTGGATCATCTTATGTCGAAAGTAGGAGTTGGCTATTGCCAACCCCTTACCAACACAGATGTCCACCAAAGCACTACCATTCCCATCTACGTCAGCTGGCACACCCCACTGACCAACCACTCCATCCACTCGTACATTCCTAACTTTGCCATTCATGTCTCCAATCAAAAGCACTCTCTTGCTCCTCTCAAATTTATCCATCCATGCTTCTACCCTCACCAAAAACTCATCTTTCACTCTTGCCACTCGGTCCTCTGCCGGAGGATGTCACTGGAGAAAAAAGACTGCTGTTGAGTGTCATCAAGATAATTTCTGAATCTATCCCAGTCTGCCTTATCAAAGTGCCATCGGGTAACTCTTACAGGTTCAGAACACGGAATTTTGAGTGAATTGACTAAGGAGGCTTTGATGAGATTGTAGTTAGAGGATCCAAGTGGTGACAGTACTTCTATCATGTATTGATCTTGATTATTTGTCAAGAATAGATCCTAGAGATAGGTGTTTTGGTCAGGATTATTTGGTATTCTGGATAGTTACTTTACCAACTGTGTGAGGTTAAACGATTTTGAAACATCACATTCTAGACCAATATCGTCAGTCCCGGCAGAATGCAATAACCAGTCTACATTATGAACGATAAAATTACCCAAAACCGTTATTTCAGTGGTAAGAGTGAGGTTAAGGTTAGTCAACTGTGTGAATATGGAGTCAAATACACTGGGTTCTGAAGAAGCATTCAGGGAGGGGTAGAATACACAGATATATTTAGTAATATTTAGATTATTTAGGTTATACAGTGAATAATCAAAATTAGTTGAGGTTCAGAACAGCATCAACCGCTAATTCAATTTAATATCACAACAGGTGCATGCCACCCTTGTTATGGAAGTTTGTGAGGAGTTGGTAACCAGGAAAAGAAAATGAATATATTTCAGCAGAGGGTGAGATTTGGCATTCTGTGAGGAACAGGGCTAGAGGGGATACGACCTGATGAAAAAAGTGAAGTGAATTCAAATTGGTACTAAGACCAAGGATATTGGTGGAATATAGGCCCAAACCTGCACTTCTGCTCTGACAAGCATGAACTATGTTTGCAATAGTCACTGTCGACACGTCGCTTGATAACGACCGGGAGGACCCTGTGCCACCACCCTTACCCTACCGGTGGTGGCAATCCGAGATACCACGGATTTGCAGATATTAATGCAGTGGCCACTGGTAAAGGGGATTGGAAATAGATATGGTGTCTAAAGTGCGTGTAGTGTGGTGCAGAAAGTTGAAGGTAGAGGTATTATGAGAGTATGCTGGCCTACTCTCTGTGTAAGTGAAAGCACTGAAAATGCTCAGCAAAGGAAGATGGTTAGGACCAGATCCTGAGGGATGGTGAAGTGGGAGCTCCAGCTCTCCCTGTCACCAACTTGCCATCCACTCCAGGAGTGCCACCCTGTTCAACTGGTGCCACAGTCGTTTCTGTTTTGTTTTTATCCCTTGTCTTACCATCTTCCAGAAACACTTTTCCAAAGTAATCCATCTTAAAGAAAGATAATTTTTCTTTACAATTCTTCCACTGCCACTTGCCTTGGTGTTAAGTCTGTTTCTTAGCTACCACAGTGAATTCTTTGGGTAATTGATTTTTTGTTTACTTTCTTTTGACTACACTTTTTTGTTTATACTTGCTCTGCTGTGTTGAATTATCACTTAATTTAGATTAATAACGAGCATGACTGTGTCGACAGCGACTATTGCAAACACAGTTCATGGCTGTCAACAGAGAGGCGCAGGTTCGGCCCCATACTTCACCAACATCCATGGTCCTAGTACCAATTTGAATTCAGTTCACTTTTTCGTCAATCTGTATCCCCTCTAGCCCCGTTCCTCACAGAATCCCAAACCTCTTCCTTTACTGAAAAATCCCATCTCCTCACAAACTTCCATAACAAGGGTGGCACCTGTTGAATTGCAGTTGACACTTTGGAACTTTTTTATTATTCATTGTATTTGACTCTATATCCACAAAGTTTATTAACCTTAACCTCACCCTCAGCACTGAAATTACCGTTTTGGGTGATTTTAATGTACATAATGTAGAATGTTCATTGCATTCTGCCAGGACTGATGATACTGATCTAGAATGTGAGTTGATCTGGAATCGTTTAATCTCATCCAGTCTGTAAAGCAACCAACCAAAATACCAGATAATCCTGACCATAACACCTCATCTCTTGGATCTATTCTTGACAAATAATCCAGACCAACACAGGATAAAGTGCTGTCATCACTTGATCCTTTGACCACAATCTCTTGAAAGCCTCATTAGTTGGCTCCCCCAAACCTCCCCATTCTGAACCTAGTCAGGGTGACCCACTGGCACACTGACAGGGCAGACTGAGATGGATTCAGAAATTATCTTGCTTACATTCCATGGCACTTTTCCTTCTCTCGTGACATTCTACCAAGTCCCAGTTAAAGACTAGATACAAGCTGGTATGGAATTGTTCATACCGAGACACCAGTTCACAAAAAGATCGGACTCTTGAAATTGGTTTATAGCAATTGTGCCAGTGCAATAGGCCAAAAGTCATTAGCATATGGATTTTATTTGAAAAAAAAAAAAAAATCTCAATCACTCAACCATTTTGAAAATGCTAGAAACAATGCAAAAGCAGTAATATATATTGCCAATTCAAACTTTCTTCACAACCAATCATCTATCTATCTATCTATATACCTAGGCTGCTTCCCCCAAGGAAAGGGAGGTAGCCAAGACAGGACGACACACTCCCCATTTACTCATCCATTCAAACACATTCATTCGCATCTTAGCCCCAAGGGGAGAAAGGACAGATCCTCACCGCACCACACCGCACAAGGGTCAACTGCGCAACTTTCCTGATGACAATAGAATATTCTGGTCAACACTCAGTTCTTTCAATAATAACTTTAACAAGTCATCACCCATTTCCCCACCAAAATCTTCAGACGGTAATATTACAAATGACCCATGTGGCAAAGTGAATATCCTTGCCGGTACATTTGCCTGAAATTATACATTACAGGAATTCAGCCAGATTGTCACTGTACTAGAACTTGACTCTCCCGAAATTGCTCCACTTAAAATATAGACTAGATATATATAATCACTCCTAGACAATATACCAACTAACAAAGCTTCAGGCCCAGATCAAATTCCTCCAATTGTTTTGAAAAAGTGCTCCCCAGAACTTGCATCTGTTCTAGCTAAATTATTCAGACTATGAATACATACTTCATTCCCTAATCCTTGAAAAAAGCCAATACCCACTCAAATTCTGAGGAAAGGAAGTTCCTCTGACCCCTCTGATTACAGACCTATAGCTATTACATTTCTCTTGGTAAAGTATTTGAAAATGTAATGAATAAATACACACTTAAACATCTTGAACCCAACGTCATAATTAGTGACAGACGGTATGGTTTTCGCCATGAAAGATCCACCATTGATATGCTCAATCTCCTGACTCACACCATCCATTAATCAGTTGACCAACATGGAAAAACTCATGCAGTAGCACTTGATATTTCTGAAGTTTTTGACAAAGTGTGGCAGCATTCCCTGCTATCCAAACTCTCTTGCTATGGGCTAACGTCTTTTGTTCTTCTGACTTCCTTATATCTCAGTGACAGAAAAAGAAGAGAAAGAGTAGATGATGTTTAATCCAATTTCTACTCAACTATGGCTGGCCTGCCACAAGGATCAGTTCTGGCTCCACCCTGATTCCTAATTCACATTAATGATCATCTTATGATCTGTGACTCATAATCCCATCCATTCATATCCAGATGACTCAACACTTCACAGTTCATTGACACTTGAACACCCATTCACGAGGTTTAATGTCTCTAACTCAGAACTCAGTACAGCCATCTCCATAAATCAAGACCTATCTAGGATCACTGAATCGGGACAGAATAACTTTGTCAAATTTAATGCTAGTAAAATCAAATATATACAGTTTATTAATAAACGGATGTTGCCACACTCCTATACTACCTTCAATGCGACTAATATCCCTATCCCCAAAAGTATTGAAATTCTTGGTGTTTCACTTAACAGTGCCCTTAGCTGGACCTCTCATATCAGATCACTTGATAAAACCACCTCAAAGAATCTTGGATTATTGTACAGAGCTCACAGCTTCTGCACTGAAGAGCAGTTAGCTATAGATTATGAGAGTCATGTGCGCTCTCAGCTTGAATATTGCTCACCTCATGTGGAATGGATGTAGAGAGGTTGCACTAATACAACTGGGCAACATTCAGAACAAAGCTGTTGGAATTATGAATAACCCCATTGCAGATAACACTACCTCCCCTCCACGTAAGAAGGAACGTTACCTCCCTTGCATTAGTTTCAGAGCTGGGCATCTCTGCAATTATCTCCACAATCCGCAATTTCCGCAATAGTGTACCGCAATATTTCAGTTGTGGAATGACTGCAGCAAACTCATCCAAAACTTGCAGTATTGTGTTGCGGAAGTACTTTCGCAATCGCAATCCTGTATGCAATATCCCATGTGGTGGTCGGTGTTGGTTTGTACAGGATACAGAATGACTCATGCATATCAAGCTTGAACACGATTCGCTGTCAGCAGCGGCAGTGGGCGAGGCATTACTGCATCAGTTAGCAGTAGGGATGGACGATACCAGGAGACATGGTTTGATATGATAAGATACCATATAATTCATGCAAGTATGGCAGTAAATTTTGTGGCATGCATACCAAACAATGCACAATTGTTCCACAGTTTGACAGATGACGATCTTCAGGGCTAATGTAATGGTGATCACTGATAATACTTTTTGTATGGTCTTTCTGAGATGTTATCTTAGTGCATGGTCCAATGTATCAAACTTTGGTGTCTGTGGTTTTCGCTTGTTAATTTTTGGAGTTTGCTATATCTCAATGCTTTGGATTCCTAGAAAGTCAAATAAACATATCTCCATTTTTTTCTTTTTTAGTTATATTAATCGTAGGTCAAAAGCAGAAATGTATTTGACCTCAATTTTGGCATTTTCGCTAGTAGCGCCTTGGGGTTTGATGACACAGACATACAGTAAACTAGCATGAAACAGGTATTCAGCTACATAATATGATATTGTGAGGTATTATAGGCTGATAACTTCTTTGTCAGAAAATCATGCCAGTAAATCTTCTTATTACATATACCTGTCTTGCAGATGTAAAATGCTAAAATATGCACACTGAGAACAAGTATCATCATTAGTTCAGTCATTCTAATTATTTTCAGTAATTGCTCCACGGTCCAGTGCTGAGGAATTTATCTGCTTACTTTGTACATGATATTTTTTGGATTAGTTATAAAAATAACAGCTCCCCTGACAGCACCAGAGCTGAGTAGGCTTGCTGAAGACGCACACCAGAAGGCCGGCTCACCAACAACTGCACGAAAGGAGCACCATGACCTATCCATGGCTGTCTGGACAAGGCAGGAAGAGAATGTTTTTCGACTGAAGGATGTGATCAGGTCATTCTTGAATCCTATGACATACGATCGTGAAGACCTCCCCAATGTCATCACAAAGGTTGTAATGCCACCCCACGTGCAAAAAGATATCTGCAGCCTAGAAGATTGGCCAGCTGAAATATGTTGCTTTCGTGGAAGAACGTATTAACAAAAATGAAGTCAGTATCTGGGCCAGAAAGAAAGTTCAACTGAAGATGTGGAAGAGTGCAAGGAATGTGGTGAAGCACAAGCTGGCTGACCAAGCAATGGAATTGAAGGATGACAGGTCACTGTTTGCTCGCATGCTGATTGTTGCTCGATCATGGTCAGAGATCAACCTGAATGAAGCCATTGGCCTGTATCATTTCACCGCCCAACCACGTGCGCTCTTCACTGTGACTGGTGACCTTCTGCCATGCACAGGCAAGAGCAAGCTCATGACCATAATCGAGGAGTTGCCCAACCAGAAGAGGGCTGGTGATGACTATGGTGAGGTTAAACAGCAACCACAGAATCCTGTAATTGATGGTTGTCCCCTACCAACCAACAAGGTAACTGTCATAGATAGAATGGCAGTAGTACAGGGAATGGGAAAGCCACCATGGATCAAGAGATGTACCCAGTGGGCAGACGATTTTACAACCACACTGGACCACAAGACCAAGGAGTACAATGAGATCCATGTAGTGTTTGACCATTATGATCTCCCATCTTCACTCGGGATAGACACCAGGGTGGAAAGCTCCCAGCTACTTACCAAGTGGAAAAACACACCAGTAGGAAAAGTGTCAGCTAAACAGATTTTATTAAGTACCAGCACCAAAGATGAGCTGACTGTCTACCTCGCCAAGAAAGCCCTCCAACACTTTCAGGGAAAATCCCATATTTTCATTGTCACTTCAAGGCAGAATGTCCACTCAAACTGCATGGATGTACAGCAACTCCATAACTCACAAGAAGAGTCTGACACACAGATAATCCTGCACCGCCTGGATGCTGTTCGAAGAGGGGCAACACAACTCTGCATTGAGTCCCCTGACAATGATGTTTTTTTCTTGCAGTTCAATGGTACCATCAGCTATGCAAGGACACCTACTTCACAACTGGTGTGGGGAACAAGAAATGAATGATCTCACTGGGACCAGCAGCACATCCACTTGGTAAGGGGATGGCTGCAGCCTTACCAGGGTTCCATGCCTTCTCTGGAGCTGACCAGAGGGGCCACATTGCAGGCAAGGGAAGGCAGACCTATTGGCAAGCATTGAACAGGTGTCATGTGGATGTAGTATCTGCATTTGCTGCTCTGGGAACTACAGAAAAGCTGAGTCCTAACACAGGAAAAAGCCTTTGTTTGAAGCCTTTGTTTGCCAACTGTATGATCCTGGAGCCACTCTGGTAGACATCAGTGATCTCAGGTGGAGGTTATTCACTAAGAACCAGCGGGAAGGCCAAAATCTGCCACCAACACGGGGAGCCTTACATAAAACCATGGCTCGTGCACATTTCCAGGCTATGATATGGCATCAGGATCACATACCTAACCCACAGTGACCACCACCAACAGGGAATGGATGGGGGGCAGAGGATGGTTGACTGGTGCCAGTTTCAACATGGGATCCCCCAGCCCTTGTCAGCATTACACATCTAGTCAAATTCGGTTGCAAGAAGACCAATTGTACATCACACTGTTCTTGCAGGTTTCAAAATCTCAACTGCTCCGAAATGTGCCTATGTGGAGAAGATAAAGAGGTGTGTGGAAATGTTAGCCAGGGGCATATGGTAGGGGGATCGATGGTAATGAAGATGATGGAGATTCTTATACTTGAATGCGGTTACTGACACTCTCTTTTGCGGAAGATGCTGGGACTACTTTGGTACCATCAGCTAAGTTTCATTAGTGATTCCATTTTTGTGTGTTGTTATTTGGTCCTCATTTTATCATATTGAATATTTTGGTAGGTCTGAATACATGATAGTAAGCCTACTGGGCCTGTTACCACAGCAGTTTAAAACTTTGCCAGTTTCAAGGCCAGAAATAAAATGACTAAATTTTTGTTTTGTTTTAAACGGCAAAATAAAAATTCTTTTGTTTCATTATTAACAGTTTTTCAAAAGAAATCATACAAAAAATGTTTAAAGATACCCGTAAAATATTAATAAACATAATCACACATGTAAAGAGGACTTTCTGGTAAGTATATTTAACTAAACCTGTCATCCTGGCATTGCAAGCGGATTTTATGGTGCCAATGTGGTAAAAATGTCAAATTTGAGAAAGAGGTATGACAATCTAGACAGAAGAAATGGAGACATCATTATTCTCAAAAGTCAATCACCCCAGAAGACAGTCCAACCATTCTCCTAAAATTAACATTTCAAAACTACAGAAATACATTGGCCCCCACATTATCTGCACGAGTAAGCACATTTCCATGAATTATCTATTTACGTTCTACGGACTGCATTCTGCTGCAGGTCAGATTGACTTTCCCGAGTGGCACAAAGGCTATTTCTTTTCTTTGTAATATTATTTTTGTAAAGTTATGAACGGAGTCACTAGCGAGTAGTGAGGGGTCACAGTGACTGAGTGTCACTGTGCGAAATTAATGTCATAAATAGATTACAAATACAATAATTCACTACGTTACCATTCGATTAACCACCTGTTTATGCACTTCGTATTGAAAATTGTGAAACTAGATTGCAGTTGCGGTAATGAGATAGTGGAATTGCACATTCTAAGTCTATTGCGGAATTCCAGTAGCTAAAGGAAAGGGTCTGAGGTTGCGGAATCGAGATTCCAGAGTCAAATTTTAGGTTGCGGTGCCCAGTTGTGATTATTTTACAGATTCTTTTATGACAAATGCTCAGACGATGTTGAATCAGTTGTGCCACCTCTCCATGCCCTCCCCTGTGCTACAAGGGCATCTGATAGTGCTCATGACTGGAATGTCATACTGCCATATGGCGGAACTTCCACCTATCAGAAATCTTTTATTCCCCAAACTATATCTCTTTGGAACTCACTTCCCCAGAGTTGTTTCCCTCTAAACTTCAACCTACAACTGTTCATGTCCAACTGTTACAGATTGTTAAAGATTTGAGTACACCAGTAATCTGGGGGTATGAATTATTTATTTTAAATTCATTTGCTTTTCCTTGCTCTGTTCTTTAAAAAAAAAAAAAAAAAAAAAAAGACACTCTTAGGTTTGCCCAGAACATTGTGAAGCACTAGTGTTTGCGTCCCCTCCCATTGCTCTCTGCATGGTCTTGTTCTTACCTAATTCTTACCTAATTGTATCTTTACAGGAATGAGTCAAGCTCGTACTGTCCCGTGTATTAAACTTTTTTTTTTTTTTTTGCCGTGCTAATATGAGGCAACAGATCTTCGCGCCATGATTTCAAGCATGAGGAAACGTCAGTGTGGTTTCCATGGGAATGTTGACTCTCCCTCTGTGCCATCAAAACTGTTGCCAAGTCCTGCCGTGCCACAGTTACCAAATACTACATATTTAGTAATTCAGATATGTAGGTCACCTCTGATCGCCTCATACGAGGCAATGAGTCTCCATGCCATAATTTCTAGCACGAATAAGCGTCAGTGGTTTCCACTGGAATGTTGAGTCTCTCTCTATGCCACCAGAGCAATTGCCAAGCCCTTCCAAATCGCAGTTGCCAAGTACTTTATATTTAGTAATTCAGTTCTCGTTTGTAGCCCAGCAATGGCAGATTCACGCCCGTCTACCTCCCACAGTGCTAGCGACGTATTGCCACCTTCATACCCACCCAAGAGGCTTGAATTACAAAAAAAATGAGGATGATGAAGAGTTCGAGCACAGAAACACTTGACCTGATGACAAAAAAAATCAACTTAATATTTAAAAAATATCATAAAACAATAACTCAGGGAAGGTAATCAGGTTGATAAGAATTAGCATCATGGGGGTTACATATCTTAGTCTGCTTAACTCTTCTGCACATTCATGTAGCACCCAACCTGAAATTTCGTCAGGACCATTGACTTTTTCTTTGTCTAATTTACTCAGTTCATCCTGTACCTCTTGTTCTGATAATCTTATATCTAGTAATATGTGTGAGCATGCACATTCCTTATAATCTCTTTCAAAATTGCTTTCTTCTATAAAAATTGAATGGATGTTTTTGTTAAGAACTTGCAGATGTCTTTTTCTTTGATATGGTGTATCCCATTATCCATGATGGACTATATTTTACCTTTAACATCGGTTCTGCTTCTGATATAGCTGTAAAAAAGCTTCGGTTCACCACTACTTTGCTTTATGTCTTCCTCAAACTGTCTTTGAGCTTCTCTTCTTATCCTTGCATAATCAGTTCTTACCTGTTTATAATTCTTATGTGTTCTCTCACTATTATGTCTTCTGTACTGTATATGTCCCACAGCAATTATCTTTTCTCTTTTGATTTTATACATTCTTTGTTAAACCACTTCTTTTTCTCTATTTCTGTTTCATTGTGCTGAAGGGTGTAAGTGTGGACTCCTGCTTCATATAATTCACAGAATTCTCTCTCTCTCTCTTTCTATAACATTTATATTTCCTCCTCTAAGCTCCTTTTCCCAACCTATTTCTATGAAGTACTTCTTTAGGTCATGGTAGTTATCCTTTTTGTTGTTTAGGCTCTTTCTGTAACTTTCATTACTGCCAACTATATCATACGCAACCCTGAAGTTAAAATTTAATACTACATGGTCGTTTTTGCTGAATGGAGTGTGATACATTATATTGTCAACATCATTATCTTGCCTGGTAAATATAAGATCTAGTACTGATGGATCATCAAGTCCTCTTCTTCTGGTATTTTCCTTTACATGTTGTGCTAAGAAAATCTTCTGTAGAAGATCTAGGAGCTTTTGATCCCACCATCTTTCATAGCTTCTTACATCGAGAGTATTCCAATTTGTATTTGTATTGAAATCTCCAATTAATATAATTTTTTCATATTTCTGTTCCATTCTTTGTAGCGGGGCTCTTAAGCTCTGAATTGTTCTTTCGGCCAGGTCTTCATATTCGCCTCTTTCCCAGGTGTTTGTTTTGGGTGTCAGGTATAATGTGCCTCAATTATTTTCCCTTCAGATGTGTCAGTCTCTAATGCAATCAGTTCTACTTGTGATGGTATATCTAGTTATATCTCTCTGATTTGTAGATTTTTCTTTGTTAATACCAGAACCTTTTTTTTTTTTTTTTTTCCAAATTTCTATCTCTTCTCTATATACTGTGAACCTCAAAGCTTAACGTGTTGTCTGATATCCTTGGAATTATTTTTTTTCAGTTAAGCAAATAATATGAGGTTCCATTTCTTTGGTATAGTCTTTTATCTCTAAAAATTTGGATACCATTCCGTCTACATTTGAGTACATCAGCTTAATCATGTTAACATTTTTTACATATGACTCTACTACTTTCCTTTTTTAGTCCCTGTTGCTTATGTACCATTTTCATACTTGTAATCCCACTACTTTGCAAAAAAAAAAAAAAATGCTCCTCTCTTCCTCTGATCTGTCCTCATTTTTTTTTTCTTTTTGCATCTTCCTATTTTTCTTTTAGTGATCCCCATTCCTCCTGAGTTAGGCATCTTTTTATCCATAGTTTTCTAAATTACTCTTTTTCCACGAGTTTATTAGTATTTTTAAATATATCCTCTACAGTGTTTACACTTTGGAAGGTTACTTTCAGAGTCCTTAACTCATTGCTCTCATATTTCCCTAGCCTTTCGTGTTCCTCTATATCTTTATCACAGATATATGATACTTCCTTCATTATGTTCATTATATTTGCCAACTCCTTTTTGTCTCTTTAGATTCCATTTTTTATTTCTTCTTCATTTATACCGGTGACTAATAGAGATTTGTTGGTATCTGCTGGTTGTTTGACCAGTTTTGGGTTGTTTTTAATGATTTCTTTCACTTCCTTTCTATTTTTTTTTCTTAGACTTTTATTTCTAATTTTTCACCATTTCAGCATGTGTAGCTACTTTGTACTTCATCTTTGGATACTCCTTGCTTGCCTAATGGTCTCTCATTTTTGAACTCCTCCATACTGCTCTCATGGTTGACAACTGTACTCACCATTTCACTAGTCTTCTTTTAAGTGAAACTACCTCAACTGACAGCTGATTTATTGTTGTGTCCTTTTTGTCTAATTCCTTTACCATTTTTTTTTCATTTTCTTCTTTCTGCATATGTAGCTCCTTACTTTCATCTATTTCCATTTGAAATTTTTTTTGTAGTTTATTCACTTTCTCTTCTAATTTAATATGTTGTTCCGTCCCCATCCCACACTGCCTGAGGCTCCAACATAGGAAAGTCAATGCCCAGTGAGCTGTTCTTCCTATGGTCAGCCTTTTGGTGTACAGCACACAATATCAGCACAGGCGTTGTAAATAAACACTGATTTCTTAAGTTCACTGTCTTTATTTTCCAAGTAATTACACTTAATGCTAGCCAACCTCACTTCACTGTTTTCACAAGTACCAGAGTTATACAATCTTCAATGAACTGCAGTTATTCTTAATGCATGCCAACTACACTGTTTTCACAAGTACCGGAGCTGTACAATCTTCACTGCACTGAACTGACCCTGAACTACACTCAGACTGAACTGAAGACAGAGTGGAACCGCAGTAGTCCTTTCCTTTCCCCATATATATAGCCTTACACTACTCTCGAAGTTTCTAATGTACTCTAGCACCTACAGTTACTAAACCAAAGACATCCATTATATGACAGAGTTTTCTTACACTGCGTAACACTCTAAGTTGTTTAAAGGTACATAAGAATTCCGAATCGGAGCGAGAATTCCGAAGCGGAACAAGAATTCCGAATTGGTGCGAGATTCCCGAATCGGAACTTGAGATTTCCGAATCGGAGCTACTAATGCCATTTGCTGTCCGTTTTTTGTTATGAAATATCTATCATATATTCCTTATCACATAATGACTTTAACTGGTTGGATTTTAGAAGCAGCACAACGAGTTTCTTAACACAAGAATTTTCGGAAATGGTGGTCTCTTATCAGCTGATGACTCGTTAGTACTTGATGAACGTGTAAAAATGCTGGACGAATACATCAGTGAAGACATTTCAGAGTTTCAGAAATATCAGAATCGTGTGGCTCCACTTCTCAGAGATGGAGTGTGTGATGTTGCTCGCAACTGCCAAACTGTTGCATTATCTTCGACAAATAACAACTGTGAAAGTGTTAATCACGTTTTGAAAGAATTCATAAATTGGTAACCCCAGCCTGCCCATATTTTGGTTAAAACATTGATCACGCATATCAAGACAGTATAAAGACCTTGAAAGAGCCATGGTGGGAGTAGGCGAATACAGACTGGCTCCAGGATATGAACGTTATCATTTGAAGATGACTGGCTCTGCCACCAAGACTGCAAATGATCGCCTGAAGTTGTTTACAAAATTTATGCGCAGCATTGGCCGAATGAATGGGAAACAAGTGACATCCAGCGATGGACTTCTCACCATTCCCAAAACTCCGTCGGCTGGGAAGAAACCTCATACAGAGTGCACAATGATGACTTCCAAGTAACTGAAATTAGAGAATGAACAATATACTGTTTGTTCAATATATATATTTCATATGCAATTGAGAAATGTATTTTATTGTTGAATGAATACAGCATATGACAATAAGTAACGGGATATGAATCACACTGCAAACATGTACACACATAAAAAGGTAAATAACACGTAAGACCTAAATGCATGTAGTTACAGCCCCACCTATTTCAAAGTGTAGCTCTTATTCGGAAATCTCAAGTTCCGATTCGGAAGTCCCGCTCCGTTTCGGTAATCTTGGTCCAATTCGGAATTCTTACACACTGATTATTTAGCATACAAACTGAGATAAAAGTACATAATTTGCCAATCACATAACTAAGACATTATAGAGAAAAAGATCATAAAAATTAACGTACAACTTACAAAATACCTCCACTCACTAACAGCTGGCAAATTGGCAACTCTGACACGTAGCAAACTACGAAAAACATCGGGAATACGCTAGCACTACCTAGCTAGCAAATCCCGTTCTCAACACTATCTCCTCCTTGTTCCTTTTATTGTCTTGTCATAACTACACATTGTATACAAACATAATCCTTAATCAAAACTAAACATTTAATTATACACAAACTAATTCTTCAACTTATCAGGTATTCTCCTATGCCGCTTCCAGCGACATCCCTGCTTCTCCACCCAGTCCACTCCTCCTGGAAGGTCTTGGTCCTAGTCTTGATTCACTTCTTCCCTTGGGAAACTGTTACCATCCTGTTGTATTTCAGCTCGTTGGTCCTCCTCAACATTCTAGGCTCGGGAAGAGCATGATTCCTTGGAGACATCCCACCTGTACTGTCCTGGCCCATGGCACCACCACAGACGATTCACGTGCACCACCTTTGGGTGAGATTTCCTGCCTTCCCGAATCTGGCATGTTACATCTGACAGGTGGTCCAACACAGTGTAAGGCCCATCCCAGCAGCACTGCAGCTTCAGTGACTGTCTCTTCTTTCGCTGAGGATTGTATAACCAAACTTTGTCACCATACTTGAAACGCACTTCACTTGCCTTGGCATAATACTTGCACTTCATCAATTTGCCTGAAAATTAAGAACTTCTCGAACTTGATGATGTACCTTAGCCAGCTTTTCCTGAAGATACTTCACATAGCTGGAGGACTCACCAGGTGCTCTTCTCATAAACAAGTCAGCGGATAAATGTAACTCGTGGCCCAGCATCAGTTTTGCAGGGGTATAGCCGGTAGACTCATGGGATGCAGAACAATATGCTACCAGTATCGCAAGTAACTTCTGGTCCCATTTCGTTTGTCCCTCTATGCAGTACTTGGCCAGTTCTTGTTTCATGGTCCAGTTGAATTTCTCCACCACCCCATCAGACTGTGATAGTGGGGTCATCCTGGTCTTCTTGATCCCCAGTAACTTACAGCACTCACGGAACACAGCAGACTCAAAGTTTCTACCCTGGTCTGAATGTAGTTCTTGTGGTATCCGAAAATGACAGAAAAGGTGGTCAACGTACAGCTGAGCAACAGTCACAGCCTCTTGATCAGGAATAGCATAAGCTTCTGGCCACGTTAAGAAGTAGTCCATGGCAACACATATATATCTGTTTACTCTTTCAGTGAGTGGCAGAGTTCCAGCAGTGTCCACTGCAACTCTTTCCATCAGTGCATCCACTTGGTACAGCTGGAGTGGTGCAAAACCATATTTCTTGGTGCAACATACATCACAGGCCCGACACCACTCTTCAACATCCAGATGCATGCCAGTCCAGTAGAACATCTGTCACAGTCAATTTAGAGTTTTCCTCACTCCCAGGTGCTCTCTGGTCATCTGGTTATGAAACTCATCCAAGATCTTGAACCTCATTGTCTTCAGAACCACCATTTACCAATACTTGCTCAGGCTCCCAGTGATGCTCTGGTAGTCCGTTGTTCAAACGAAGAAAGTCCCACTGACTCCAGTAGCTCTTGGTCGCAGGGTTGAACCTGGAAACCTCTTCCCAAGATGATTACACTGTACTCTGTTGCAGCCACTCTAGCACTGGTTCTAAAATTGCATCCTCCATCTGCATCTTCTTCAGGTCTTCTTCATCTGACGCTGGCCCTGTCATTGCAGTATGGCTGCATTTCTTGCTAAGATTCTCATTCCTACTACATTGCTTGCTGCCTGTTCTTCCATCTTTTTGCACACCATCAATCACAGTTCTCTTGCATTTTCTTGGTGGTGGGGCCACTTGGGAAAAGCTAACTGGTGGTTGCCTCTTGTCACCAGCCTCTACTAAACTGCCCTTATCCTTCTCGTTTTCTGCATAGCTGAAGTGTCCCACCTCACCACATGTCCAACAGCCGTTTGTTGCAATCGTGGGTTTCCTTGCACTGTTCCTTTCTTGCTTCTTTTCCCATATGTAACAATCCACCATCTTGTGTCCTGGCTTCTTGCAGACCCAGCAACCTCCTCTGATCTTCTCCTGTTCTCTCTTCCACTTGTTGCAGTCCACTTTCCGATGTCCTGGCTTCTCACAATACCAGCAACTCACTCCGATCCTCTCCTGTTCCCTCTTCCACTTGCAGCAGTTGTCTTTCCTATGTCCTGGTCTTTCACAGTACCAGCAACTTCCTTCAAATCTTTCCACTTCACACACCTGTGTCTTTCTTGGCTTGAATCCTGCACTACGACCTGGCTGAAAAGTGGTCTTAATGGCCCTGACATAGGACTCAAATTCTGTAGCCCTGGCTAGTGCTTCATGCATGCTTCTGGGTTGTGCTTGCTTCACCTGCACTTTCAACTCTGCACTATCAAGAGCATCGATGCACTGGTCCCTCAGAAGAATGGCCAACAGGTTAGGTGCTGCCCCAGGGTACGCCTTGTATGCCAGGTCATGAACAAACTGCTGTAGGGATTCGCCTCGAGCCCATACATGGGTCCGTAATTGTGCTCTGTAAACCTCAGTTTGGTACATGGTCCCGTACCTGCACTCCAGTACTTCTACTAAGGACTGATAACTGTTCTTCTCCTTTACTGACATCAAGCCCAAAATTTCCACTGCGGCACCCTTGAGGCTAGTAGCAAGCTTCAGTGCCCTCTGCCTATCATCTCAATCATTCTGACCAGCAAGCAGCTCAAAATGCACGCAGTAAGCTTCCTAAGATACTCTGCTGTCAAATTCCTGAGGTTTCTTTTTAACCCATACCGTGCTGGGCAAAAAAAAAAAAAAAAAAAAACTGATACCCCTCTACACCAGCCGATTCTTGATTTTTTTCCTGGCCAAATGGGCTTAACCCTTAGCCGCCTGGGGGTTCCCGCCAGCTGCACACTCCTCCCTACGGGCGATTTCCGAGAATTTGGACAAAATACCCTTATTTCAAACCCTTATATCTGACAAACTATAATAGCTAGAGAATTCAATGAAAGTTCATAAGACTCAACAACTCTTCCTCTTTCCAATGAAGGTATCCCAAGGTCTCTAGGTGGTCCCGTCGATGAGTAAGGATGAGTTGAAGACGAGTGTTTTTTCACGTTTTGGCACGCGGCTCCGTGCGTGCGCCATTGGCCTTGGCCCGGCCGGCTAGCGTTGGCAGCACTGACTGGAGTGGTGATTGTAACACTGCCCGTGCGTCCTTGGAACGCGGAATATTCCACTCGTTTTTTCTACTCCTCCTTACTCACCGCCGTGAAAATGAGTCATCACCTGGTTCATGTGGCTCACCCAAGGATTTACCGCCCACACCACCATGCCACTATGCCGTGTAGGTGTGTGGGAAAGGAAATATCTCGTCGTTTCTTGCCCACACCATCATGCCACTATGCCTTGTAGGAGTGTGGGAAAGGAAATATCTCGTCATTTCTTGCCCACACCATCATGCCAATATGCTTTGCAGGTGTGTGGGAAAGGAAATATCTCGTCGTTTCTCTGTACTCACTTCTTCCATAAATAATCATATATCTCCTTTACTAAGACACTTAGAACTGCACTTTACATCACGATGACGGGTAATTGCACTTTGACAAGTGCTGTTGCTCTTTCACGCATTACCGTAGAGTATGAGGTAATTATTTGTACTGTAAATCAGACTGCTTTGTAGTAATCAGGGTTATAGTGAAAATCATATAAATGTTTTACATAACTAACATTATTTGTACTTCACATCACAGATACACTGATGCTCATATTATGCACAATCCCCCTGAGTATTGAGTGAAATAATTTAGGTAGGGTGAAGCAGGTATTGTTCATTGTGGCCCGCTCACAAGTGGTTTTCTTTCAGGTAACAGGTAGGCAAACTCAAGGTATATCCAATAATTTTCTAACCAATATCCAATAAACAGTATCACTCCTGTATTGCACTTACTTTAAATCACTTATATGCACTTGTAGAACTTATAAAAGACTTATAACTTAGGACTTTCTGTAATTCACTTATATCACACATTTCACTCATTTATGAAAATACACAAACTTCTGCACTGCTGTACACTATTTACACTTCCCCACACACCTGCTCAGTAGTCATACCACCCCTGAAGGGCCGATTGTGTTAAGATTCTGCCCTTGAAGTGGTAGGCTGAGATGTGGGAGAGCGCTGGAGGAAGATACGTTGGCAAGTAGGCAACAAGAATGTGGGGGAAACGGCTCTGCGGCGTTTTTTTCCGCAGATGACCGCAGGTCCATGTCGCATTCCCAATGTCCTGGGTCATCTTGCGCCTCCTCATCGCCGAAATCATCACTCTCATAGACAGTCCCTTCCTCCTGGAGAAGTCGGAGAGCCCTCTCTGACGTCGGAGGGCGAGTAGGGGTTGGAGGGCGAGAGAGCTCGTTCTCCATGTCGTAGCTTTTTTTCTTCTAAGAGGACGTACTCTAGCTGAGTGTACGAGAGGAGACAGTATCGTCAAGGGCACGTCCTATAGCACTATCACTAAGCCCTTTACCAGGCACTAAGGGTTGAATTTTCATGGGGGTTGATGAGGCAATTGGCCCTTCATACGGTGGGACGGAATCGGACGACGTCAAGGAATATGACATGGCTCCTCTCGCTACCACTGCCGTGCACAAACTGAACCGCACAACTGCGGGGTACCTGGGGGTCCTACCTACCCCGTAGGTATCACAGAAAATGGTCCCGCGCTTATACAGTGGCGGGAAGGTGAGTGTGGTATATCAAGTCAACCGGCGGCCCTCCGTGCCCTGAATCCTGTCGTGCATACACGTCAGCCGGTGGATAGGGGTTAATACATCAATATAAGATCTCTAGCACTAATGAAAGTAATCACTAAGGCCAGATAGTTGACTGAATCGGGTCAGGTTGTTGCCACTCTACCTCTGAAATCTTCGAGGATATTGAGAGAGCAGAGCGTCTGTGAGCTTGTGAACAGATTTTGGATTTTTTTTTTTAAGCAAATGGGCTTAATACATTAATATAAGATCTGTGGCTCTAATAAAAGTAATCATCAAAGCCAGAAAGTAAGTTGAATCGAGTCAGGTTGGTGCCACTCGACCTCTGAAATCTTCAAGGCTACAGACAGAGCAGAGTGGCTTTGAGCCTTTAAAGACTCGCTCACCACCTGCACTCCTAAATCAGTGTTGTAAGCATAGCGGAGAAATGTCTGAAGTTAGCAAGATATGGTGTTACCTTCCAATTTACTTTGGTTGCTTGCAATGACTTCTCGTTGCTGCAGGACGTGGATCTATGTCACCAGCATTTTTGAAGGGGACGTAGATCTACATTGCTAGCATGGTACGGGTTAATTGGACCTCCATTATATCCATGTACTTCACTGGTTTGGGCCTAAAAATTGGGGCATTATAATTAAGTTCAGGACTTAAAATTCCAACATTCTGATTATTCAGCCTTGCAGTGTTACCTTCGGATGCTTGGGATCCATCAAGATTCATCATACACTGACCATTCTTTTCATATGCTCTCTATACACTAGCCTGAGGCTCAGCAGTGCAATATTTCTCTACAGCCTCAATTTTCTCACTAATTATCTTCACATGGTCGACAACACGCTTCAGCTGGTTATCTGCTTACTGTCTGCACTCCATTGCTATTCCCTCACTAATCCTCAGCTGGTTATCTGCATGCTGTGTGCACTCCATCACATTATTGCTTACATCATACTTCTGCTGCCGTAGCTCAGTGTACAGTCCTCCTTCACCTGTTGCTGCTCTTCCACCATTTCCCCATGAAAGCATCTAGCTGGTCTTACATCCTCAGTTGTAATTCCCTCTGTTGCTCCTGTAATGCCTCTTGAAGCTGTTCACTCTGTGCTTGCGATTGTTCTTTGATTTTTTTAATTTTGTGCCTGTAATTGTTCTTTGAGTTCTTTCTGTCCTTCGTTCTGTGCTTGTAATAGATTCATAACTGCAGCCAGCAATGCCTTGTATTGTGTAGCTTGGCTTCTTGTCTGTACACCCTCTGCCTTCATTTTGAAGGTAAGACTCACTGCAGCACGTTTCTAAAGATCCACACTCCTGACAACACTGTTACGTTCCCGTCCCACACTGCCACAGGCTCCAACAGCAGTGATTCAGTGCTGAAAGGACGTTGCCCAGTGAGTTGTTCTTCCCTTGGTCAGCCTTTCAGTGTACAGCACACATGATCAGCACAGGCATTGTGAATAAACACTGGTTTCTTGTGTTCACTGTCTTAATTTTCCAGAAAATTACACTTAATGCCCGCCAACTTCACTTCACTGTTTTCACAACTGCAATTACACGTAATGATTGTCAATTGCAATTCACTGTTTTCACAAGTACTGGAACAATACAATCTTCACTGCACTGAACTGACACTGAAGTATACTCAGACTTAACTGAATGCTAATTGGAACTGCTCTAGTCCCTTCCCTATCCTTGTACAGCCTTCTACTACTCTTCAAGCTTCTAGTGTACTCTAGCACCTACAGTTACCTTATCAAAGACATTCAAAACATGCCGGAGTGTTCTTACACTGCATAACACTCTAAATCATTTAGCATAGAAAATGAGAGAAAAGTATATATTTTAACAATCACATATTTAAAACATTATAGAGAAATGGAGCATAAAAGTTAATATACCACTTACAAAATACCTCCGCTCACAAATAGCAGGCTAACTGGCCACCCTGACTTGTTGCGAACTACGAGAATCATCTGGAATACTCCAGCACTACCTAACCAGCAAATCCCGCTTCTCAACAATGTTAAAATTTCAACCAGTTCTGGGTAGAAATGATCATCCTGTTTTCTACCTTTATCCCTTCTCTTAACCCTTTCCATATTAACTTTACTAAAAGTAGTACTCATCTTGGAGAAAGATAACTCTTACTTAGATAGATAACTTTTACATACAAATTTGCATCTCTCTGCTACCCACCTGGTGATAATGGCGATACCCAGCTGATGTTTACGTTACATTAGCTGATTCCTTTGAATGTAGTGACTTGGCTGTATTCTGTTAATTGGACAACACTTTTTTTGCTTGTACTTTCCCTACTATATTAGAAGATCACTTAAATTTGCCTAGCACAGAGCCTGACTCATATAAAGATACTATTAAATGTGGCCTGGCTGGCCAGTGTGGAGCATTGTGACCTGCATCCTCTCTCTGCCCTCTCACAGCACGGTATGTGCATTATATTTTCCATCTCCTTTTGTCCCTTGAAATTCTGTTCATTTATTTCTTCTTTATCTATGCCACTGATAACTATAGATTTGTTGATCTCTACAGCTTCCCTGACTAGTTTTGGATTATTTTTTTATGGTTTAATTCACTTACTTCCTTACGATTTTTTCTTTTACTTTTGTATCAAAATCATTCTTTACTTTCATCATTTCAGCGTACATACTTTGTACCTCATCTTTGTAATTTCTCATCATTTCATTTACTCGTGTTATTTTCTCTTCAATGTTACTACTTTGGTCTATCAGACTGCTTGCTTGCTTGATTTTCTCCGTATCATTTCTGAAGGTATCCATAATTCTCTCATGGTTAACAACTGTACATCCCATTTCACTAGCCTTTGTTCTCAATGAATTTACCTCAGCTGATAGTTCATTTATCGTTATGGCTTTTCCTCTTAGTTCCTTTATTAATTACTCATTTCCTTCCTTCTCTTTGCGAAGCTCAGTCTTGATTTCTTCAATTTCAATTCGAAAAGATCTCTTTAGTCTATTTCCTTTTACAATTAACTTATCGTAAGTTTCCTTTTCAGTCAGTTCTCGGTAAAAGTCATCATCCTGTTTTCTACTTTTGTCTCTCTTCTTAACACCTTCTAAAGGCATCTTTCCAATTATGAAGCCATCTTAAAGAAAAGATCTCTACTTAGAGTTTTTTCATCACTCTGTCATCTGCTAACTACTGTGTTCTCCAGCTGATTTAAGGAAGATCATCACATTCCATGACACTTATATAGATGTTTACTTACTTTAGGCTACACTTTCTTTGCTACTGCTTGTTTTGCTCTGCTGGATCATCACCTAAATTAGCCTGATACGAGCTTGACCCATAAATAGATACAACTTAGGTATCCCCAGAGCGGAGCTCAGTGATACACGTCCGATCCGTGTGCTAGTCACTGTGTGAGTGTGTTTTAGCATGCTTGACCTTAAAACACTGACTTGAGTTCCACTAACACTAATGCAGGATGAATAATATCCCACTTTTTGGAAAATCATGGAAAACAGTTCTAATAAAAAATCATTACGTCTACGTATTATAACCTGTGTACTTTCATTTACTTTCATAATTAGCGGCTGAAAAACAAAAACTTTATTCTAAAGGGGTGACTGAAAAAAAAAAAAAAGTTACTGAAAACGCTAGAGCTTGCTATATGACAACAAATATTTCTGAGGTATGGAAAAGACAGCAGCAGAAGACTTAAGCTTTGGCCCACACACACCCAGGTCGTGAGAGCCTCGGCTGTTGCAGCCAGCCTCCTGGCAGCACTACGAACTGTGCTGGAGAGGGACAAAAAAGTTTTTTTTTTTCTTTTTTTTAGAATCTCTCCAAATGCACTCTCCACCAAACACCCACTACAGTGTGTGAGCCGTGCAGTACTACCTTCCTACATCAAAGCACCACGAGAACGAAGCAATAGGGTGAGCCATGGTGCTAACCCCACTACCTGCTCTGGGAGCACGTGAGGAGATTTTTACTTCACGTTAGTGTTCCAGGGTTGAGGCCCTACACACAACGGTGCATTCAAATATAATTGCAGCATAACATGTCCCTGAGAGCCTGACATGCATTACTGTGTCAGATAACATTATCTCGGCTATGCTGTGGTCAACTGCCTTGAAATTTTGCTATGCACTTCTGTGTGCTCCAGAATCAAATAAATCAGGTATTAGCATTGTCGCAAGACGCTTGACACCATCGCGAATGCGGGACTGTCTCCCACCTGGGCAGGCAGTTTCTTCACGCCTCTGAGCAAGATGATGCTAATCTTTAACTCAACTTGCCATGTGCCGGTCGCTACTGTACGTTTCTAAGATTTATTGTTGGTATTAACTCATGCCCTTGAGCACTGGCAATATATTTATAAGTGGAAATTAGTGCATTTCAGTGTACACAGAAGAGGCTGGCGACCGTTACTTCGTCATGAAATAGAATTCAGTTAAGGGATATAGGTGGGACCTGTGTCATGGAATATGCGATGTACTGGCCAGGATGTGCACAATGAAGTAAAAATTCATGTATAGTGAAATATTAATGTGCAATTGCTATTTTGGAAGCACACAGTGGAATAGAAGGTGTGCTGATTTTTTTTTTTTTCTAGGTAGTGCTGTAGCACAAAGATGGAAGAAAAGAATCTTGTGTGTTCAAGTGACTATTTTCGTCGTGTTCTAGGGCCCATTCATGGATATTATACATCACCTGCGGTCATTTCAGCATTGTTCAGTACGTATGGAGTCCAGTAACGGTATCTTACCATAGAAAGGGTTAAATATTACCTCACATTTCTGCTTTGGAGCCAGTAAAGAGAAGCATTTGCGTGTGTGTGTGTGTGTGTGTGTGTGTGTGTGAGATATATCAATTACTGCGTAGCTCACCATACTACCTATTTTTTTAACGCACTCACCTTCTCCATTTACCGACCATTCAGTCTCGCAGTGCATTCCGTGACTTCATTCCACTCAGTGACGATAATTTCACTCATTATTACATTCACTTTCAGATTTCGTTTCTTATATACACTTCAAAAAGTCATTCACCAAGCCCTACAACTCCCTTTCATCTCCATTAAGTAACATACAGTAGTATCATTAGGAACTACAATAAAAAAAATTTCCAAAATCTAGTCTCATCCAGCCAGTAAATGTATCTCCCAGCAGTGTCGGGATGTCACCATTAACCTTTAAAGTACATCAGATGTATTAAATACTTGTAAAAAGTCAGTGCTAAGTGTCCAGTGTTCATAGGTATTTCTTGCAACAGCAGAAACTTTTATACTTCATTTTCAACACTTTCTGGAGTGTTTTTGTCCTGGAGCTCGTGTCTCAGTTAATAATGTATCCCAAACCACTAGCCAACAAATGTGGTCACTCACTGACTGCTGTCAGTCTGTGCAGCAATTAAGCAATTCCCCATGCAGTTTATTTACATTTTAGAGACCATGCCAGAACACACACACACACACACACACACACACACACACACACACACACACACACACACACACTATCCCTTTTACAATGTGCGTTTCTGTCAAATACTGTAGAAATAGTGGTCTCTGGGCTAGTAATGAAAGTGTGTATATGAACCTGGTGCTGTAGAACAGGGATGATGGATGGGGCCCCAATCGGTTATTGTATAAGAAAGAGCGGATTTGGAGTAAATATTCTACACAGCTGATCCACAAAATCTGCTCATATTCTGCTCATCCATGGTAGAAAGAGGTAAGTTGCCAGGGTTTCACACCAAGGACCTGTTGTAGTTTGTTTGAAGCATTCCCAAACTGCATGAGTAACAACGTCAGCTCCCAGCATTTCTCGCTGACGTTAGTAAAGCTTCAGATTACCATAATATAAACAACGAATTACTAATATAATTGATTATGTGAACCCTACCAAAGACATATAGTCTAGTCAGGGACATAGGTAGAAGGTGAGCAGGGACTATGACTCCTAAGTGTACACACAAAATATCCCTTTTTGGGAAATGATATGTCGATGACATAGCATTTGTTTAAGTTCTTTGTACCCCCCAGTGGGCAGCCACCTTGTCGTGGTTGGGGGGCTTGCGTGCTCCTGTGATCCCCCAAGCCTGCCCTCGGATGTAACGACATCTGGCAGGATCTCCCATGCGAGAAGGATTGTGGGTGAGGGGTCTGACTAAACACTGCCCGAAACGTTGGTTACCTGTAGGAGGCATCGGTGCTGCCCTCCAGAGGGGTCGCCTTAGTGCTGTCCTGAGTTGGTTGGTTGGTTGTCTGGGCTGGGGGATGTTGGGGAAGGGGGTCTTCAACCACTTGTGTGGTCAGTGACCAGCCGCACAAGTCAGCATCACCTGGTCACTCTCTGGCCGATGACCCAGTACCCTCCGGGTCATCTGCCGAAACTGCGAATCCAGATGTCCCTTCTATCGAGTTGTTACCTGGTATCTTTGTGAAACACTCTTATACCATCAGCCGTTTTGAGTAATACATAGTACAGTACTCAAAACGGCTGATGGTACTTCCTTTTGGAACCTGAACTGTTTTCAGATTCACAGTGGTCTAGTTACAGTATGTGGATTTACCCCCAAGGTTTCCTTGTAGAGCAATGGTTCTTTATTGCTAGAGGCCAGGAATGAAGAGGAGAGTTCACGCATCCAGTCCCTTACTATGGCTGCCAGTTATCCAGCATCTGCCTCTAGTCACTTGGTCCTAAATCAGTCCCATGGTGTATTCTCGTGACTTGGTCTCTTATTCTGATTCTTCCCTCCTGGAGGGACTGGCTCCTCAGGGAGTTGTAGCAGTATAGATAATTTTAAGAAAGTTGATGGGGTTTTAACACCCATGCCCACTCTTATCTTGATGTTTGATCACCTTACTTTGCCAGAGGTTGTCAGTGCTGCGTGGTGGAAGTTTTAAGTTAAAACTTATGTTCCCCGACCTAGAAGGTGCTATTGTTGCCAAAGATTTGGACAAGTTCACCATTCTTGCAGGTGGGAAGCATCTGACCTTCCCGAAGTCTGTGGAAATTGTGGTGGTGTTTCCCATGGTATGGTTGATTGTCCTCAGCCCTCTAAATGTTAACTGTGGAGGAGTGCATGCAGCTTCCTCAAGGGACTGCAATGTATAGAAGTTTGAGTATGAGATTATTTCTGTCTGAATGAAGGAGAAAATTTCCTTTTCTGAGTAAGGGAGAGGTTTATTTGCCCTGGGGTCACCTTTGCTGCTGCCTTGTCTTGCCCTAAAGCTACCCGGCTGGTGCCCCCGCCATCACACAATGCCCCATCAGATTCTCGGGGTTCTACTTCCCGGATGTCTCGGCTGGGGGGTTCCACTGAGGAAGTCAGCCTGGAAGTGGCTGTGCTTCCTCTGGGGAGGCACCTCCTGTCTCTGGGGGTGTCCCCTCTGGGGTCGTGGTTCCTACATCTGGGAGTGCCTCCCCCATCCCAGTTCCTCCAGTTCCTCCCATGGCAAACTCCCGTCTCAATGCTACATCTCCCTTTGACACATCCAAACCTCCTGATATCCTTCCTGTGCATGGTAAGCATCACCGTGGCTTCTCAGAGTGCTCGGAGGTAGAAACACTGCTACCAAAGATCTCTGCAGTGGAACCCACTACTCCTCGTACTGTGGATGCTCAGGGGTCTGGGTGAGTGCATGCTGAGGATGGCGTTTCACCGATGACCCAGCCACCACCAGACAGTGGTGGTACCCATGTCACTGATGCACCTGCTCGACTGCATGAGGCCTTGCCGTTTCAGGATTCCAGTACTGTGGGATGTGCTACCAATTGTGCTCCTTCTTGTGGAGGCTAGAGCAGCTTCCAGTTCCCCTGCCAAGCCATCTCTTGCTCTATCACAGAAGAAGACCACTGTCCAGCCCTCTTCTTCTTCCTCCAGGTTATCTTCAGCAGGGCGGCACACTGTTTGCTTGTCAGGGACAAGGTTGTCTCGCCTCTTAAACTGATTCTTCCTTCGCTGTGGGTACTGTGGCATTCTCAGCCAAAATACTACAACGGAATTGTCGAGGGTTGCATGGTAATTGGGAGGAGCTGTGGACTCTCCTGACTTGTTCCCCTTATGCGTGTGTCTCCAGGAAACTCTTGTAGGGTTTGCCATTCCCCATGCACCACCTGGGTACATTGCTTTTTACTCAGCACCAACCCAGGATCCTGTTGGAGGTAATGCTGCTTTGATGAGAGCTGACATCCCTCATCGGCCAGTCTGCCTCCAGTCTGACCTCCAATGTGTTGCTGTGTGGTTGAATGCCCACCACTGGTATACAGTTTGTTCCATTTATTTACTGCCCAACGCAGCAGTCAGTAGGGTGGAACTTGAGAACCTTCTTGGTCAGTTACCTATGCTCTTTCTTCTTTTGGGGGACTTTAATGGTCGCCATCCTTTGTGGGGTGACTGTCTTGTTAACCAGCGTGGGAATTTGTTGGCGTCCTTATTAGAGGATGAGGATCTTGCCCTATTCAATACTGGGGCATTTACGCATTTTCACCCCCAAATGGGCTCATTTATAACAATTGACCTCTCTGTATGTTCTTCTGACTGTCTCCTGGACTTTACCTGGGAGGTTATGGGGGATCCCCATGGAAGTGATCATTTTCCCATCCTCCTTACTGCAGCATTCTCTAGACCCCGTTCCCATCTACTGAGGTGAAGACTGAATTAGGCAGACTGGTCCCTTTTCTCTTCTCTGGCTTCTGTTGATGTCTCAGTTGAAGACTTTCTGAATATTGATGAGGCTGCATCCTTCTTTACCTCCGTTCTGCATTCTGATGCCCTTCATGTTGTTCCTAAAACCTCTGGTATGTATCACTATTGACCTGTCCCATGGTGGAATGAGGATTGCAGTGTTGCTGTACGTAATAAGTAGTTAGGATTCTCCCGTTATCGTAGATGCAGTACAGAGCATTATCTTGTTGAGTTCAGAAGGGCGCAGGCTAAGGCTTGTCAGGTACTCAAACAAGCTAGGAGGGACACATGGATGGCTTATGTGTCATCTGTAAAGTCAAAGACGCCAGTGTCTCAGGTGTGGAAGAGGGTGCGAAAGATCTCAGGAAAATTCACTCAAGGCAGGACCCCCGTGCTGATGTCTAATGGTGAGCCTGTTGGTGACCCTGCAGCTATGGCCCATATTTTTGCGTCTGCCTTTGCAGAAGTCAGTCATAGAGATACTAGCGCACCGATTTTTGCCAGACAATGGGAGATAGAGGAGGCAAGGGTGTTGGACTTCCATTCAGGAAATGCGGAGTCCTACAACGTCCCTTTCTCATATTGCAAACTCCAATCTGCCCCTTCCCTCTGTCATGACACCTCACCAGGGCCGGATGATATTCTCTATGTGATGCTTCGAGACCTGGATGATGATGCAATATCATTTCTCCTCAGCCTTTTTAATAGAATTTGGAGGGAATCTTCTCTTCCCACCTCTTGGCATGAGGCTATTGTCCTGCCGTTCCAAAAGCCAGGGAAGGCAGGTTACAGTCCCCTGCAGTATCAGCCAATGGCCTTAACATCCTGCTTGTGCAAATTATTTGAGAAAATGATCAACACACACCTAATATATTTCCAAGAAAGGAATGAATGTCTTTCTCAGATTCAGTCTGGTTTTCGAAAATGTCGCTCAGCAACAGATGCACTTGTCCATCTTGAGGCTGCAGCATGTGATGCTTTTGCTAGACAGCAGCATATGGTGTGCATTTTCTTTGACCTAGAAAAAGCATAATGCATCAAAGACTCAGTTTTTGCACCTATCAACCCGACAAAATCTTCCACAGGTAAACCCACTGATGTTTAATAATACTCAACTTAATCCTGCATCATCGTTGAACATGCTTGGGGTTTCATTTGCTCGGGACTTGTCTTGGAAAGATCATATTACATCTCTTGTAAAATCTGCTTCCAAGCGATTGGGTGTGCTAAGCCGACTCCATTCCTTCTTTGCACCTGCACAATTGTTAGCTCTATACAGGGGTTTTATCCGCCCCTGTGTGGAGTACAACTTTCATGTGTGGGGAGGCTCCCAACATACAGCTCTTCTCAATAGGGTGGAGTCAAAGGCTTTTCGTCTCATTAACTCTCCCCCGATTACTGACTCCCTTCAACCTCTGTCTCTTCGACGCAGTGTATCTCTTTTCTGTTGCTACTTCAATGGTCACTGTTCCTCTGAACTGTCTGCATGCATTCCTCCACTTCTACGACGGGCGCATAGCACCCGTCTAGCAGCAAACTCTCACCCCTTTTCTATCCAACTCTCTAATGCAAGAGTTAACCGTTACTCCCAGTCCTTCATTTATGAAACAGGTCAACTCTGGAACTGTCTCCCTCTGTCTGTATTTCCTGCTTCCTATGATCTCCAGTCTTTCAAACGCAGTGTGTCCAGGCATCTCGGAATGAATGGATCTTGAATTTGGCTCTCTCTTGTATTTTGTTTTTCTCTTGGAAGGAACAGTTTTGTGGGCACATTGCCTTTGGTTCCTTCTTGCTCACATAAAAAAAAAAAATGGCGATTTGGTATCTTCCAACAGCTCCATTCTTTTGGTTTACATGGCAGGCTACCCTTATTTATATTAAATTTTCTGTGTGACCGTTCATTCAGGGTTAGGGTTGGTGTCACCCTGTCTCCTTCATACCCTCAGGAGTAAGGGGTGCCTCAAGGAAGTGTCCTCAGTGTGACCCTTTTAGCTATAGCGTTGAAAGATATCGTGTCCTCTATTCCAGAAGGGGTGTCGGCCTCACTCTGTGTTGATGATTTGGCTCTATGGTATGCTGCTTCCCGAATGTCCGTGGCTGAACATCACATGCAGCTCACTCTAGACAGGGTCTCTCAGTGGGCCACCATACATGACTTCTGTTTCTCCCCAACAGAGATGGTGGCCTAGCATTTCTGCTGCTTAATAGGAGTTCACCCTGACCCAGACTCCAGTTATATGGCCACAGGGTGTGATGTGTGGACAAGACAATGTTTCTTGGACTTATTTTTGACAGGAGACTGACGTGGGTACCTCATATCTGTTCATTACGACTATCATGCATCCGTGCCCTGTCTCTCCTACGGACCCTATCTCACTTGTCATGGGGTGCTGAGAGAACCATCCTGCTTCGACTTTACCATGCCTTAGTAAGGAGCAAATTGGACTATGGGTGTGTGGTATACTCTTCTCTTATTGAGGCACGGCTGAGGCCACTAAATTCGGTCCATCATGCTGGGATTTGTCTGTCAACTGGGGCTTTCCAGTCTTCCCCGATTGAAAGTCTGTTGGTTGATACGAACGAACTGCCACTGGATCTCCGCTGGCAGCCCTTGATGGTACAGTGTTGGCACCGCCTTCCCCGTCTTCCGGCCTCACTGAGCTGTAAGGCTGTCTCTGAGGAAACTCTTCTCCCCTTTTATGACACCTAGCCCCACTATCCACACCCGTATTGGTACAGATCGAGGGCTGCCATGGGGGAGTTGGGTGTCCAATCCTCCCCTGATTGCCATATGCGTGTCCCCCAAGTGGCTCCCTGGCTTCTCCCAGAGGTGCAACCATGCGATTACTTCCATGAGAGGAAGGCCTCTCTTTCGTCACAGGCAGCTTTGTCTTTTTTTTAGAACATGCCTCTGCTCACAGTGACTCGATCCCTGTATATACTGATGGCTCTAAATCCCGCATGGGGACAGGCTTTGGTGTCATTTTTCGTGATTTTAGCCTTGGTGGGAGTCTCCCTCCTTCTACATCTGTTTTTACTGCTGAACTTACTGCCATTTTAGTCACGGTTGAATTGATTTTTAGTTTTCCTCCAGCTTCTTTTACCATTTTTAGTGACTCAGCTAGTGCCCTACAAGCTTTGTCTCGTGGCTTCCCATCACATTGCCTAGTTCTGTCTCTCTTGGAGTGGCTATCCTTATTATGTAAGCGAGGATACTCTGTACAACTGTTGGGTCCATGCACATTTGGGGGTCGTGGGCAATGAGTGTGCTGATTCTTTGGCTAGAGCTGCTGCCTCTCGCCTTTCCTCTCCTCATTACCGTGTTCAATCCGAGGATTTATATGCAGCCACTGTGGAGGCTGTCCGTTTCTGCTGGCTGAGGAGGTGGGATGCAGCAGGGGTGAACAAACTCCGCACCATTTGTCGAAACTTGGGAGATGGGGGGTATGTGGGAGTCCTGACAGTGGGAAACAGCTCTGGCCCATCTCCAGAATGGCCACACTAGGCCGACTCATGGTTTTTAATGGAGAGAGCACCCCCTTCCTATTGTGATGACTGTCTGGTTCCTTTGGCTGTGTGCCATCTCCTTGTTGAATGCCCCAGTCTTGGGGACCTTCGTTGGTGGCACCTTTCCAGGTGCCGAGCCAGCAATGGATCGTACCTTCTCTCCTTGGTGATTTGAGAAGAGACTTGTTCTATGAGGGGTGGCACCTTGTCCTTTGTGTTGAGTTCTGGCTATCTCCACAAGCTATAGGGCTTTACCATATTTTAGTTTGTGTTTTAATGATAAAGTTCTATTTTAACCTCAATCTTTCCACTATGTTTTTAGTTTTGGTTGTTTCTTTTATACTGTTGGTTTGTTTTATGCATCGTTTTTCTCTTTGTTTTTTATCGTTTTTTCTTATATAATATGACTTTCTTTTAATGTTTGTGTTTGGCGGCATATGATCTCTGCTGTTGCGCCGCCATGTCACATTTTCGTTCATTCATTCATTAATTTTTACATTCTTTGCAGTAATGATCACCAGTTTCTGGGAAATGCTTTCTAAATATCGAAAACTGTCTTCCGTCCAATAATTAATGAAAGGACTAAGGTTGACCATGAGTAGGAAGTTAGAGGAAAGATGGATCTAAAAATCGGTGTGAATAAAAATTATTTACCAATCTCACATCACTAGTTTATGTTAATGTAATCTAACCAAGCAATGACAAATGACAATGAGCAGTAACTAGATATTCGCCAGTCATCTTATTCCCTCATCAGACAGTACGATGAAGCCACTGGTTGAACTAACCATGTACTGTAGTTACGTTTTGCTAATAAACTGATTGAAATGATCTCCACGGTAACGCAATAAAGCGATTTCACAAGTGACAGATCAGGACAAAACAAGATGGTTTAACTTAGTCCCATAACGGAACCTTCATTTTAGGTTTACCTCTAGATGAATTAACTTTAGCTGATTAGAGAGTTCTCGAACCTTCTAAACGCATTTTTTTCTTAGATGAAGAAAATCGTTCAGAGGGAAGGGGAACAAAAATAATACGTTCGCTGCTTGATATTCATCCTGTATAAAAGTTTTGTACGCATTAATGCATTAAAAATGTGGAAAGATAAAGTATGTTTCCCTTCCGGCTGGAAACAGCTGTGTTGATTGCTAACATAGGGTGTGGGGAAATATCCTGCCACTGACCTGGTGTTGACCTTTGTACCATGTAGGATGTGCGGGGGGTGGGCAGCCCCTCACCTCACACACCAGTACCACTTCGCTACCTTCACGCAGGAACACCTCGCGACCAGGAAACACCCTCGCTGTAGCCTCTGTGCGGAAGAAAAAAGGGGGCAGAGGAATAAGGTTTAGGATTAATGCCTACTGACTACACGAGAGGCATAAGCCCCTTCACTACAATGACATAATTTCGTTATTATAGATACCTTTAAACGATTTTATGCACCTTGGAAATCACTTAGATTATGTTGGATAATGATGGCTACAATTCCCCCAGTTCCAAATATTATACGTAATCTAAACGAACCTTATAAAGTGAAATACTTATTATATCTGGACAGAAAGGGTTAAATAAAGTAGATAAATGACTTATTGAAGGTTTTGTCTTCTCCGAGAAAATGGCCTACATTAATCGGTACTGTATCCAACGCCCAACTGTGTTGTAGTATGAACAGAGACAAAGGGAGATTCTCATTGATGAAAAGAGGATGTGAGGGTGTCATGGAGTTGGAGTAGTATGTATGTGCTTCAACACTGTCAGATGTCTGCAGCACACTCATATCTAAATTAATTCGTCTAGTGTTAGATGGTATACAGTGCTAAAGTTATTCCTACCATGAGAGTTTTAGCATTGAGAATAATAGCAGTCTCAGTCCTGTAATAACCCTCATGTGTAAAAAATCGTCTGGTTTTAATTTCCCTGAAATGTTAGAGTTGTTTCCACCTTGAGAACGTTATTATGGCGTGAGTTGTTTAAATCGGTACTAAAATTTTAATTATTATGATGATACACAATGTAGATCGAGTCAGCGGGACAACCAAGAAGATTGCGGAAAACTGACTAAAATGCTAAGTAGATGTGAGTTATATGAATTTTGCATTAATGGAGGGTACAGGTACAGTAAATCCGATTCAGCTTACATCATACAACAAATACAGAATAGGCACTGGAAGAAAACAACGTGAGTAT
>NC_136980.1:27013895-27083895 GCF_032717465.1 Coenobita brevimanus
TGCCATAGCCTCAACCCTTGTTTCTTGAAGTAACTGTTGAGATGGGCGTTGTGGGAACCAAATGGAAAGGTGAAGGGTGGAGTCATCAGCGTATGAGTGGATAGGGTTAGATGTACAGCTTAGAAGATCATTGATGAATAAAAGGAAGAGAGTAGATGATAGGACAGAGCCCTGAGGAACACCACTGTTGATAGATCTAGAAGAAGAATGATGGCCGTCTACAACAGCGGCTATAGAACGACCAGAAAGGAAGCTAGCGATGAAGGCACAGATAGAAGGATAGAAACCGTAGGAGGGCAGTTTGGAAATTAAAGATTTATGCCAGACTCGATCGAAAGCCTTTGAGATGTCAAGTGCAATGGCAAAGCTTTTGCCAAAGTCCCGAAAGGAGGATGACCAGGAGTCTGAAAGGTAGGTGAGAAGATCGTCAGTGGAGCGTCCCTGACGGAACCCATACTGACGATCGGAAAGAAGGTTGTGATAGGAAAGATGCCTTAAAATTTTTCTATTAAGAATTGACTCGAAAACTTTTGAAATACAGGACGTTAAAGCAATTGGACGATAGTTGGAGGGTTGGGAGTGGTCACCCTTCTTTGGGACTGGCTGAATGAGAGCAAACTTCCAGCAAGAAGGAAAGGTACAAGTTGACAGACAAAGGCGAAATAGTTTGCCTAGGCAGGGTGTAAGCACAGAAGCACAGTTCTTGAGAACAACAGGAGGAACCCCATCAGGCCCATATGCCTTGTTAGTACTGAGGCCAGTGATGGCAGAAAATACATCAACTGAAGAAATTTTAATGTCAGCCATAAGGAAGTCAGAGGGGGGAAGTGATGGAGGAACAGCACCGGAATCGTCTAAGTTGGAATTGGAGGAGAAAGTCTGTGCGAAGAGATCTGCTTTATCAGTAGAAGAAATAGCTACAGAACCATCAGAGTAGAAAAGAGGAGGGAAGGATGATGAGGTAAAGTTGTTAGAAAGATTTTTGGCAAGGTGCCAGAAGGAGCGGGAAGAATTCGAGTTGGAGAGTTGAGAGCACTTAGTATGGATGAAATTATTTTTAGTAGAGCGAAGAACAGACTTAGCACGATTCCGGGCAGAAACGTAAAGATTATGTGATTCAGGAGTGGGTTGGCTCCGGTACCTTTTGTAGGCCTTCTTGTTGCGGACAGCATTAGAACAAGCGTGATTAAACCAAGGCTTTCTTGCGTTAGTCAAAGGATATGAGAAAGGAATGTATGCTTCCATGCCCGAGAGAATAACCTCCGTAATGCGCAAGGCACACTCAGATGGCTCACGGCCATGGAAGCAATAATCTTTCCAGGGAAAATCAAAGAAGTACTGCCTGAGGGCCTCCCAGTCCGCGGCTCCAAAATGCCACAGACGACGTTTCCCTGAAGGGTCCACAGGCCGTACTGTATATATATATATATATATATATGTGTGTGTTTTTGCTTGCAATACTTTGGTGATAGAAACTCCGTGTACAAACAGCTAGATAAGGAGTTTATTACAAGCTCACAGTAAAATAGTCTGCCCGTCTCGGCTGCCTGCTATCAACTGACGCAATAACGCCTTCGCCCAGGCTTGGGCCCTGGGAAAGCGTGCTGACCTAGCAAGTTCAGTGGGGGCATGTATGCATTGGGGGGGGGGACATATATACATCGGGGGTAGACATATTGTGGGGGGGGTACACTACTCCCCAGGGTAGCTGAGATGGTGTCTCCTGACACCAGGAGTTAAATGGTGTTTGATTATAGTAGTAAGGCAGGACAGGGGAGGTTTGTACAAGAGATAAGTATGATACAGGGGCAGTAGGGGAGACATGGCCATGTTGAGGGGAGGGAATTAGAAGGATATATACAAGGGTTAATAGGTACAAATCCAGTAAGGGTCGAAGGTATACATAAACATAATGGGAATTACACAATAATAGTTTGAGACATGATAAACAAGGAGTAGATATGAGAGTTCTATTGTTGTTCTTCCTTCATTTTTTTTTCTTTTTTTTTTTAAGGGAGGAAATATGCCAGGACATCCCACCACTGCCACCAAATGTAACTTGCAATACTTTGGTGATAGAAACTCCGTGTACAACCAGCTAGATAAGGAGTTTATCACAAGCTCACAGTAAAATAGTCAGCCTGTCTCGGCTACCTGCTATCAACTGATGCAATAACACCTTCGCCCAGGCTTGGGCCCTGGGAAAGCGTGCTGACCTAACAAATTTAGTGGGGGCATGTATGCATTGGGGGGAGGGACATATATACATCGGGGGTAGACATATTGTGGAGGGGGTACATATATATATATATAGATATATATATATATATATATATATATATATATATATGTGTGTGTGTGTGTGTGTGTGTGTGTGTGTGTGTGTGTGTGTATACATCAATATCATATAATCCAGTGTTGCCCCATGAGGAGCGTAGGAGCCCTGGGCTAGGCAAGTTGGTCCTGGCATTTAAGATGAGAGTGGCCAGCTTTACTCATCCCTGAGTGGCATTACGTGAGCAATAAATCCCAACCATCCTTTCGATATAAACCTGCAATGGCTTAATCCGACTGGAGTGCCCTAATTACCCAGTAAACCACCAGGTGCCATAATTTTGTTATATAGTTACCACCCAGCATAGTAAATGGTTTCCTGGTGTACAGGAAACGATTGGACTTGTCACTCAGTGTAGAGTCACCCTTAGACAGAAGAAAAAGGAAAGAATGAAGGAAAGAAAGACAAACAAGGAAGGAAGGAAAGAAGGGAGAACAAGAGGAAAAGACAGGCATCCAAGAGCAGAGAGAGAGAGAGAGAGAGAGAGAGAGAGAGAGAGAGAGAGAGAGACAGACAGACAGACAGACAGACAGACAGACAAACAGAGAGACTGTGGTACAGTGGTAGAGTGTGCGTTTCGCACACAGGTAAGCCAAGGTTCGCGCCCCGCCAGGGTGATAAACTTGGGGAATGTTCACCCGGCCACGTAGTGCATTGGCGGACACAAGGGGTGCTGTGGTTGAACCAGTGTCACTTACTTTAACGTATGCTTGCACCCAATCGGCTTGCGTGGGCCGATTACACTTGGTTCACAGACTATACACACATCCAAGCCACTTCAACACTACCATTACACTTACAAGCAATTCTAATCTCTACCAGACAGCCTAAGCTTGGTAGAGATACATTGGCTGTATCGTCCTGATTTCGGTCGGGATAGGCCGGTCCTGCAGTGGATACTTAAACGGCTGATGATATATATATATATATATATATATATATATATATATATATATATATATAATGTAGTCATAGCACAACATGTAATAGTTCTAGGCATTAATATTAACATAGCACAATATGTAACACTAGCACAATATGTAATCGGCAACTGGATATGTCTGGTGCATCAGGAAGAGAACACAAACATTCCCTGGCCCCGACTACCAAGAATGTCAAACACATGATGTAGCCAGTCAGTCACATGCCGGAAACCTGCTAGACGCTACACACATACATACCACACACGCCAGCCAGCCGGACACCAGGCAGTAATAAATATCCAGAAATCAAGGGTAGGAGTGAGTGGGAGATTTGGGAGAGTAGGAAATAGGCAGTAGACTATAAGGTTGGCAGCCAGTAAGAGATTAACTGCCATTCTGACAGTCAATGGATCACGTCACTCTGTCCGTCACACAACTGTAGAGGGTTGGCAGTGAACAATATAACTATGTCACAGGAAAACCCCATAACCCTAGAGTGTCTCTGCCTCATCTTCAATAACGATACACGTTAGACAGAGGGGAGAGACAGAGAGAGATCTACCTCGAGACTAAAGAGATAAAACCCACAAATTCACAATCTCCACACTATCCAACACCTCACGACTTTTTACCTTTGTGGCAGCCCATATTAATCCATACCGGTGACATAGGTCTATGTATCTATCTATCTATTGCCAGATGCCATAATCCCGTAAGGGGTGGCCATTTGACTCTGAGTTATTTGTTTTATAGGGAGGGGCACTAACCCTCCCCCAACCCACTTGTTGACACTTAAGGAGCAAGTATGGTTTGGTTATATGGTTACCTTGCCAAAATACGGGTACAATCCCAACCTCCTAAGCTATGACTATTATCTACATTTGGCAGCAGCAGTAATATACGAAACTTTATGATGCCCAACACTGGTGGCAACGATTCTCTACATTATGCACATTACTGACACTGATGGCACCTACCAACCTAGATACCTACTTACCTGTATACTTATTGACACTGGTGGCAGCAGTAATGATTACAACTATCTACAACTACTGTATGTACAATGCAACTCTATGATATACAACTCTATGATCAACTACAACAAAGTATCAGCAGTCTTGTACAAGTAGCAAGCTTTACATGTTAATCACGATAAGAAAGAGAAGAAAGAATTAAGAAAGTGAAGTAAGAAAGAAGCAAGACAGAAGTAAGAAGTAAGGAAGTGACATGTGCACGTCTAAGCTGTGTTGACCTGCATGTGAATGGAATTTTGATGCAAACAGCTGAGGTAAGCACAACATCGAATGACATCCGACCTCCACAACCACCTCTACCATAATTACCGCAACTACCACGGCTACCACAGCTACCACAGCTACCACAACTACCTTGGACCCAGCTGCAGTGGTGACACCAGTGGCTGATGGAGGCATAACATCCCCTGATCTAGCACCACCTCCACCACCATCATCACCACTACTACCATTGACTACAAACATTCCTACCACAATCGCCTTAAGTAAGTTAAATATTTATTCGTTTCACGACTGCATTATTTTTTAGCATTTCATTATCTATATACCTAACTTACATATATATATACCTAAAGTAATATACTACCATTAATTCATTTATCAATATTAAAGTAATATCAACATATTATACCAACAATAACTAACAGTTATATGTATATCATTCATTTATATTTCCCTATCATACAACTTTCATATCTCAGTACTTTCCCCTACACATCTATATCGAAAGACAATATACACTGTACACTGAAATATAGTACGTATTTTATAATTTACATTTTAATTTAGTGAGCAAGCAAGAGAACTGTAAGTGCGCGTCCACACGTGTGCTCAAACAAGTGTTGGCAACATGTATGCAACACAGTAACGGACACGCTGCAAGCATGTTGGGAACAGCAGCGTCCAGACCATGTTGGCAACATCATGATGAAGTCTCAGCTGCCTCGTATGAACACACTTATCCCGTCACCTCTGCTGCCAGTGTTCGAAGCTGCACTGAAACATGTTTGCATACGTCTGTCCAAATACTGCTGCAAACATGTACCCGAACATGTTGCCAGCTGTGTTGCCAACATATGTTCGAGTAAACGTGTGGACGCGCACTGAAATATGATTATTAATTAGTGCTATCTAGTGAGTAATATCTTTATTTTCAAAAGACAGCCATGATTAGTGCCAGTAGAACCCACATTAGCATTACCTAATAGCCCTACAAAAGTTATAGCAGAAAACCACCACAAAGAAACAAATAACCCTACACAAGTAGAAATACAAATAGAAGCAGAACATCAAAACCAGGAAGCAAATAACCATCCAGAAGCAGAAACAGAGCAAAATGAGGACGAAAATTACTCAGAAGTAAATAATGATGATGAGTGGTCAGAGCTGCCAGACATAGACAGTGGGAATTCTAGAATTTCATACATACTTGTAAGTAAAATCAGACAACCTAAACAAGAGAAAACAGAGGTCAGGAAACACATATAAGTTACCTTCATATTACAATTGCAAGGAAATTCCTGTAAAAATGGACAGACAAACAGATAAGAGCAAGTTCCAGTGCATTGCGTTCCTCACAACAACACTACACAAATTCGGTAGCAGTGAATATTTATCATGAGGACAACACTGTCACAAAATTTTCAGATAATGATAAGGATAGAGTAGATATACAGACAGTGTTTGATTATGTGAACACCGTTTCGTTAGGAGAAACATTACAGACAAGAAGGAAAAGATAGCTGTTTTTGCAGCTAGAATAAATCAGGAATATTGCCCAGCTGGCAACTAGCTTAAGTCAGACAAGCTTTTGTGAGCTAGAAGATATGATGAGTTTAACCCCTGGATTATGCAATTACCCTTTTTTATCCCACCCCATGGGACGCAAAAAACGAAGGAAGAATTTTTTTTTTTCTAGTTTTTCTTATAAACTTGAAGATAAACATACAGGACATCATCTGGTGGAAAAAAAATAATAATCTCTCTCTCTCCGTCTTTGGATAGGGGCATGCGTAAGTTACGTAAGGGAGTAATGAAAAAAAAAGAAAAAAAAAAGATTTTGTTTGTCATAAACTTGAAGATAAACATCTAGGGCATCATCTGGTGAAAATAAAAAAATCTCTCTCTCTCTCTCCGTCCTTGCATAGCACCGTGCATAAGTTTGCACAGGGGTCGAGTTGTTTACAGTGATGCACAGCCAGCATAGCCTGAGCTGTGGCTCGCAATGCGATGTTACCCAGCTTGAGCTGTGGCTTGGAGTCCACGGGTTAAAAAAGAATTCCAGAGAAACTTCTTTGGAGAAAGAATTTTTTTTAGTTTGTATTGCCCCGGAATTAAATAAAATTGTAGACCTACTAAAACAAACAAATTCCATCTCAGATCTGGGTGATATAACAACTGAAGTGTCCACCATTAAAGGAGTTAAAGGACCTCTGTTATCTAGCATAGAAAAGTCAGAATGGTTTAGAGGTCATGGTAATATGTCAACAAAACATGTCATTGACATAAATGGATATATATTATAAATTGCATGAAAGAGTTCTAAAAATCACAAAGACAATATCTTTAGTCAAGGAGTGTGTTTACTGGATTATGTGTATAAGTTAGACTTACAGTGCAATAAGGCTGGTGTGACTGAAATATCATAAAACAATAAAACAGGTATGAGAGTAGCGAAGACTGTTGCAGTGATAAATAAATCTACTCCAAGTAAAGACCAAAGAAAGTCTCATCCAATGTACAGGCTGTCAGCAGAGCTCAAGGTCTCCCACACACACACCTAACAACATGCAGGTTCAGAAATTCGGGCATAGCCCTAGTAAGCATCGTGCCACAAAAAGATCAAAATATGTTAAATCACCTCAAAGGTCCATTTCAAGAGATAGGCGATATTTCCGCTGTGCAATTCCAGGCGACACGAGATATGAATGTTACATCAGAATTAAAGAAGACAGAGACAAAGGGAAAGGGTTAGAACCCTACTGTAGGAAACACAAAACTGTCGGTCATTGGACCACAGATTGTAAAATGGTGGAAAAACTAGTAACTCCCTACAGTTCAGGAGAAGACTACATCACCACAAAAGACAACAATACATAAAACAATTAATAAACAAAGACTAAAGATAACAATCATGAATGGAAACGATAGCATTCTGGTCTCCACTTTTTGTGACGATGAAAAGATTTCATTATTTTTATAACACAAGATGAATTAAAATGATTTTTATAAATGGAAGAAAATTAAAATTTATGAAAGAACTAAATTTAGATTTATACACTGTAGATGGTAAGAAACATCTGTAAAAGGTATGATTGAGTTGGGCATCAAATTTACAGAGACTACCAAAGCAATCACTATTATATTGTTTATAGAAGAGAATTTATATAGTTATAGCAAATATGCTTCTTGAGGACAACATTGTCACAAAATGAAAGAAGAAAATATTTTATTGATGCCACATTTTAATGGTATGCAATTTGATGATGAATTCATAGAGGAATTTTCTTTTCCAGATACTACATCCAACAACTGTAGAAATTCCAAGGTAATAAGAGTGATAAAGTAAAAAAGACGAAACGAACATTATGACCTACACTCAGAAAAAAAAAAAAAATCAATCTGACTCTCTCTCTCTCTCTCTCTCTCTCTCTCTCTCTCTCTCTCTCTCTCTCTCTCTCTCTCTCTCTCTCAATACATCCAGATTCTCCCGGCCAAGGCCACGTCTCCCACTCAAGGCCCAAGATCAAACAACCACTTATACATCTTTCATCAACTATGGCATTACCTTACCACCAGGATCATGTATGAAAGTCAGGATAAAGAGTAAATTGAAGAATTGCAATGTTATTGTATTAGAAGAAACTTGCTGAGTGAAAGGTCTATCAGTAGATAGTGTTCTATGTTAGATAAATGAAAAAGCGGAAAGGAGTGTTTTCCTAGTTAGCCTGATTAATGGAGATGTGCAGATCAATAAAGGAACTTGTATATGTAATTCAGAGACTTGTCCAGCTCCTATATGTGAAGGAACAATAGCTGGAACATCAAGCAGAAGTAAATTGACAGACAAAGAGTCCATAAAAGTAATCTGATTCACTCAAAATATGTTAATGTAAAAGATAACCACAAAAGACAGTTGTACTACCTGGTGAAAAAATAGGTTATATGAATTTAATACAGCACACAATTAGCGTAAAACCTAACACACAACCTATTTACGTGTCAGTATTATAGAGCTGCACACTCGCAGCTTGCCTCAGATAAACAGTATGTGGGTGAAATGCTAAGTTTTGGTATCAATGGGCCTCCAGAGTCCCCATGTAAAGCACTACTTTTCTTTGTACGTAAACAAAACAGTGCAGTGCGGGTAGTCATTGATTACTGCAAACTAAACCTAAAATCATTCCTGGTCGCTCTCCCAAGCCATTGTATAGGCTTACAAAATATTGGACCAGAACACCATGTACTTTCAACAATCGATTTGCTTAGTGGCTATTACCAGAGAGAGTTAGATGTGGATTCACACAAATATATAGCATTTTCCACAAATATTGCACATTTTCAGTGCAACAGAATGCCGATGGGGCTTTGCGAGGCTCCAAACACCTTCCAGTGATCAATGAATAGTGTGTTATCAGAAATGCTAGGTGATGGCATTTTTGTTTATCTGGATAACATTATTACTGCAACAAAAACAACTGACGATCATTAAGAGAAATTAGGCCAACTCCTAAACAAGTTAGCCAATGCTGGATTAAAAATTCAGCTGTCTAAATGTATGTCTGGCTTTAAATGAATTAAATTCCTGGGCCATAGGCTGGATGCAAAGAGTATCCACACCTCAGACAAAAAAAAAAAAAAAAAAAAAAAGCGGTAACAGGTTTCCCTGAACCCACAAATGTGAATGAAGTACGACGGTTTCTAGGACTTGCAGGATATTTCAGAGCTTTTATACAAGGATTTTCTAATATAGCAGAGCCATTATTCCACCTACTGAAAAAAAATCTATTTCAGTGGGTAGAGGAACAAAAGATAGCATTTAATTATTTAAAAGATAAACTTACATGTGCACCTTACTTGGCATATTATTCATAACTGGCACAGATGCTACTCTTCAGGGCTTAGGAGCAGTACTGATGCAAGGATAGAAACGTGGAAAATATCAACCAATTGCATTTGTCAGTGGATATACAAAAGTAGCAGAGAAATAATGATTGTTCTGCAGACCTAGACGCTCTAGCAGTGATATTGGACTATAAAAATTTCGTGATCTTATGAGATGGTTACGAAATTCACCTCTATACTGATCATAAGCCTCTCCTGGGTATGTTTCAGGAAAAACTCCCCATTGGAAGGAAAGCATGATGAAAATGTATAGTCCATAACTGCAATGTAAATATTTATTATATAGAAGGTAAAATAAGTGTGGTAGCAGATGCTTTATCACGGAATCCACCAATGACCAATGTCACTACAGTTAGTCTAAGGGAAACACTCCCCGATTACGAAGAAATCTCTTAGGCACAAAGAGTGGGCCCCATTTGGTCTAAAGTTATATATCATTTAGGATCAGGTGATGATGTATCATTACTCAAGATACATGTACCACTTGAACAATTCACGATAGTAAGCAATACCTTACACAGGGTAAATCCAGTACAACTAAATCACAGAAGGAATATTAGTCTATGAGTCATTCATAACAAAATGATACCTCAGATTTTAAGGACAATACACGATAGTCCACATGCAGGATACCCTGGCAAAGATAAGACAGTCAGGCAAGCCCGGATGTCATATTATTGGCCATAGTTATGCAAAGATATACATAATCACATTGAAAAATGTGAATCATGTGCAAAGCACAAAGGTTACACTTTAACACCAGCACCCTTAGGAATATATCCAGTGTCAAACTAACTGCGGGTCGTTGTCATGCTTGACTTACTTAAGCTACCGTTATCTAACAATCATTATCAGTATCTTTTTGTTGTTACTGATAATTTCTCACTATATGTGATTTGGTCCTAATTATGGATAAGACAGCAAAAACAGTTGTTTGGGTAATCCCAGATAAAGTTATCCGTAAGTTCACCACACCAAAGGTCCTAATAAGTGATAAAGGAGAATTTAACTCTGAAATCTTACAAGAAATATGTAAACAGCACTGTATAAAAAAGGTTAATGTTTTAGCCTCTCATCCATCCTCCATTGAATTGGTTGACTGACAGAATGAAGTGTTAGATGTACTGCGTCACATTCACAATGAGAATTATGCAAACTGGGATGACTGGATCCCCAGAGTTGAAGCACCAATTAATTGTGCATTTAACAAGTCTATAGGAGACACACCTCATTTCATTGTTTACGGGACAGACAAACGTCTCCCATGCGAGACAGTGGAAGGTGAACAAATGCCAGTATACAAATATGAAGATTACACTGGTCAACAGCCACAATGGTTCTCATACGTGAGTATGTGTCCCTGACTAATTTGATGGCTTGATTTAAAATCTGATATTCATTTTGCACTATCGGACCAGGTTTCTTGAATATCAGACTGAAAACATATTCAATGTGGCATAACTCGTCTCAACCATGTGACATATATTGAGGTGCACACAGATAATATTGCAATAAATTATGGTACAAAAATTTGGAAATCCAATGCACATTTTATTAGCAAGCAATGAAGTTCTAAAAATAGTTCTACACTTTGCTTTTCCACTTGTTCATCCATCAGTAGTCGCCCATCATGTTGGGACTGAATCGGCCTTGATACCTGCTCTCCATTATAGCACTGTCTTGGTGAAACCTTTCACCATGCTCTTCACTGATGACTCCGAGGTTTTCTGGGAAGAAATCGAGGTGGGAGTGAAAGAAATGAATATTCAAGAACATCTGTGAGCCCAGGGCTCGATAACTCCTTAACATGCCTGCCATAATTTCTTTGTAGTTGTCTGCACGATGGTTTCCATGGTAGTTCTGTGAATCATTCACGAATGATACCCATGGGTCCCTTCCCAGCGGGTTTAATGCCTTGATGAAGTCACCATCATTAACTAGCATGCGGGTCTGAGACCATTCAAGACCCTGCTTTCAACTTGGGTTCGGATACCACGCCACTGAGCTTCATAGACAAGTATTGAAACCCAGTACCCGTTTGATCTATGGCTTTTACAAAATTTTCGCCAAGCCCAACTTGAGATGCAGTGGTGGCAAGAATATCTTTTCTGGATCCACAAGGAGTTTGTGAAGACAGTTGAACCTTCTGGGTGCACTTTTGGTCTTTTTGGCCATTCTTTTCTTACACAGTGCTTGGCATTAGCTCTATTGTTCCACAAGCAAAGCACATGTGCTTTGTGTAACCGTTCTGAAGGCCCAGTAGTAGACTAGTCACTTTGAGGTTCCCGCATATTTTCCACTGATGCTTCTCATACTCAATAGCGGAAAGGACAATCTTCATAGTTTTATGGCTTTCAGTCATCTTCTTCGCGTGTGCTATTGGGACAAATGGAAGCCGATTCCCGGTGTGTAGAAGGACTGCTTTCAGAGTGTCTTTTCCTGAATCTATAAACAGCCTCCAATCATCTGGCTTGTATGGATCAAACTTGCAGAGTTGTTGCATGAGGGACACCGCATCATTGCAAGAGCAAAGGTTGTTTGCCATTTTGAAAAACGCAGACAGTTGTCAATGCTGATGATGCACCGTAGTGACGCGCACTCCATCTTCCAGCAGGTTATGCTGCTTCAGTCATGATCCCAGAAGCTCTTCCTTTTCTTTAGATAAATCAAGGTCCCTTATGAGATCATGAAGGGCTCCCTGGTTGAAAGGTTTGGGCCCACTGTTTCCTGAGTCGTCCTTGTAGTCATCATCCTTGGGGATATGACTGGAATCAGATTCGCTGCTTAGCTCATGTTCAGTAGGTGGATTTGGGACCGGTAGTTCTACACTGTTTGGCACTGGTCAGATTGCGGAAGCGATATTAGGGTACTGTACTGTGGCTCGTGTCTTGACAATTATTCCTTTGATGTTCGTGAGACAAAAGTAGCAGTCGTTGCTGTGATCTTTGGGATCTCGCCACACCATTGGTACAGCGAATGGCAAAACCGAACTTCGTTTTCCATGTATCCATTCACTCACATGATTGACACAGGACCAACACACTATGTGAGGCACCCATTCGTGTCTTGGTCACCCAACGGACATTTGAAGTAGTTTTTGTTGTTCACTCAAACAGCCTTCATGATGGTTTCTTGAAGCTTTCTAGGGTGAACGCTCCACAAATGTAACAAAAACGTTCAGGATCGTTTACACATTTGTGACATTCCATCTTTCACTACCGTAAAAGTGACTGAGAATTTCTGCAAGAATAGACGTGGAAACAATGTATGTAACCTGCAACAAAAATACAAATTTAATCGATGGAACTAAACAAACAAATGTATGAGTCACATCCTGTGAGCAAGATACACCGATTTACTGCTTTTCAAGAACCGGACCTGATACGTCCTTATTGATGCCATACTCGAGTTCATCACCTTCATTTACCCTAGAGCCAGACCATTTCAATTCAGAACCATGAAGTAATATATATATAGATATATATATATATATATATATATATATATATATATATATATATATATATATATATATATTTGGTTGACCAGTGTTATCCTGTCCTTCGTTTATGTGCATTTCAAGAGATAGACAAAAAGTTAAAGAAACAGTTAATGATGTCCAATGAAGAAATGACGGAATCATTTAATAAGAAGGCAAAGGAATCAAATATCAACATAAGCGATATTGTCTATGGCATCATTCACTGTAAAGACAATTAATTTTCACTGAAATTTGAAGGCCCATACAGGGTAATTAAGATAACAGCCAATAAGGTATTAATTGTCACTATCGAGTGATGAAGAGAAACAAGTTCATATTAAACGTCTCAAGAAACTGAGCTTGCAATTATATAATCCCGGATACATACGAAAAACCTAGTACATACGATGGCAATAAACCGGATGAAATTAATACGTACCAGAATAAATTACGATCGCATACTGAACATACCAACATTAGTGCAACTAATACAACAATAAACCATAACTAGGCATTTATATGACCTAAAAATCAATTTAGACTCCTTTCATAGGCAATACGTTGAGCAATTTAGAGCAGAGTCATCTATCTCCAAGAGCCACATTAAAGTCATGATAACTGAAAGGTTCATTATCAGTATCATCATCCCTGGTATGACTTGCTAACATCATTGGATTAGCTATCTAATAAAGTTATTCTCTCGGTAGGCAAAGATGAGGAGAATTATTCCATGGATTCTACTGTTTATAATGATAGTAAGAGGAATTCCTCACATACACCCTCAACATGTAGTAAGACAAATGCCATATTGCACCAACCGCCTCCACAGCAATTGTGCAAGACAGTGAGTAATGAAATTAGTTTGGAAGTACTGTGCAACGTGCCATTCATGTTGCAGAATATAGTAAGATCACTTAGAGCTCTAGAAGTAATAGTTAAAGGTTCTTTCTTACATGCTCATCCAACACAAGAAGTGGCTGAGATTATTAAGTTAGTAGACGGGAAGTTAGAACAGGTTAAGGCCATTATGCTCACCATGATCCAGGACATCCCATCAAGTTGGAGTGACCCAGTTAGAGAAACTAACATCACATATACACGTGCAAAACGTGGTTTGTTCGATCTTGGTGGAGCAATTCTGGATACCATATTTGGATTGGCTACAGAAAGTGATCTTCAAGAAATAAATAACAAATCTAACAAGATTGCACAAATTCTCTCATATCAACATAAGATATCTGATACCCAGAACAGTGTAATGATGAAGATTGTAAAGAACCTACGAAAGACAGAGAAATCAATTCAAGAAACTGGGAGAAAGTAAATGCAATGTAAGGGAATACGACACTTTTCCAACACTTCTCAGTGGTCATGGAGCATATTGAGATCATAATACTTAAGTTAGACATTACTAGAGCTCATTATCAGGCTTTCATGAAAGAAATTGCTAATGCTGGCAACGGTAGGATAACCATTAATTTACTTCCCATTCACAATCTGCGTCAAATAATCAGTCAAGGCGTCAATAAGCATGGTTTGAAGCCTTTATTTGGGGAAAGGAATCTGATGTTATATTACCCATACTTAGAAGCAACACTCACATTAACATCGATAGGAGTTCATGTTCCATTCATAACAGATGATTTTTTTCATGGTCTATCAAATATACCCTTTTCCAAATAATAAAAGATGACTCAGTAGCCACCATCAGCACCAAAACAGAAGACATCATGGTCTCCAGCAAACAGGACACTGTCACCTTCGCTAGTGAAACAACAATTGAACATAAATGTACATCACTGCATGCATTTCACCTTTGTCCTGCGTATATCTTCACGTTTTAGCCAGTCCCTTGTGAAATGGTTATCATAAAGAATCACAACATCCATCATCGCTGCAACTTCGCATTTCATATAAACTAATCCATCATCAACGCATTGGACATTCACAGTTTTTCTATTTCACTCAAGATACGTCAGTTTTCGTAACTTGCCCAGGCACACCTCCAACCCATACATCAGCATCTGGTTTATACATAATTATCTCCGGATGACTGCTGATTACTAACCACTTCATTGTCCACCTTACCTACCAGACACCACTGTGCTATTCTAAACCACACACACATAAATTCTTCCAACCATTACCTAAGATGAATTTAACCCGCCCCGTCCCGTCGACGTATGGGTACGTTGCAACGATTTGCATTTGCCAGTCCCGGCGACGTACCGGTACGTCGTGCAATTGCAAGGTCCCTAATTTGCACAATTTTCAATTGTCGCATGTGATTTTTCGTACGTATACACGGGACACCTTCCTCTATTCCTCTACAAGATGCCAAGCAGGGACAATGCCTTACACCACATAACCTCCCCCCTCCCCCCCTCATGCCATTGTCTCGGCAATTCACCTGTTACCAGTGACCTGGCCAGTAAAGATATTCAGGGCCAGAGTGATTCCCCAATCGATGACAATGTGGAGGACAAAGTTTACATAGCATTAGAAGAAGAAACAGTCAGAAATAATGATCAGGTAATGTGGCCAAAAAAGGTCAGGTATGGTGATTAGTTAGTGAGTGAAACAATGCTTATAATGCCTATATTACTGCTTGAAAACCAATATACTCTCATACTACATATAAATTCGTACCAAGTAAATACATAAATATCGTTTATGAGTAGTGGGAAATAGTTACCTTCCCATAGAACTTGTTTTCTTTGGTGCCAGCATGTTAGAAAACCCAGTCAGGTAAGGAGGAACTCCTACCTGGATTGAGTATTTTAAACCTCAGGTGAGCGATTTCTCTGAATTTTCGATGTTTCTCACCAAAAGAGGAGGTTTTAGCCAAAAAAAAAAAAAATCGAAAATACCTCGGGATTGGGGGATGTCAGAGGTGCGGAAAACCTCGGGACGTGACGGGTTAAATATGAGTACATTTATTAATTTAACATCACCTAAGTTTGAAACCATGCAACTGATCAATCGAACAATGCAACCTTGGGAGGAATATAGTAGGATTATGTTCAACCCATATTATGTTCATAGCACAGCTCCAGTTATCATTTTAATTTTCTCCATCATATTTGCTACATTAATACTGGCTATGTGCAAATGCAAGCTTGGATTAAAAACTTGGAAACAATAGTCAAAAGCTATGCATGACAAGTGAGATCAACTGTATAAATACTGTAAATAATGTTTATATATTTTATATACAATAACAAAAACATGGGGTTGCAAATAGTATTAATTTGAATATAAACTGCACAACAGAATGAAGTCAGTATACATGCATCCGTTTAATAATATGCAACAATATTAGTGTCTCATATAAACAAATAGCAAGTATATCAAAGATGGCTGATTCTTGATACGATTGTCTACTGTAGACTTACAACTGTATTGATACTGTACTGCTACTGTATAAATATATATAGATATATCTCTTTTAAACTGTACAGTTATGCTTAGATATCGATAATAGATAAGGCTATTCTAGCCTGGTGCAACCATATTCGATAGATCCAATGTTAGAAGTGAGACAAAAGTGTTCCCTTGCAATAACTTCCTAAGTTGGAACTGCGAAGTACTAGTTCAAACCTTGTTTGTAAACCACGATGACAGTTCTTCCAAAACATGGCACCTATACTCATTTTTTTTTTTTTTTTTTGTAATCGAGGTGAAGATGCACTTGACAGGCTGGTGATGATTGGCTGAATGCATCATATATCTGTGGAAGAAAACTGAGTAAATTCTGAGTCTTATTACCTGGTATTTTACTTGAAAAACAGTTATCCGGACATGTTGCATTCAGCCAGTCAACACCAAGCTGTCAAGTGCATCATTTCCTCGATTAAAAAAAAAAAAAAAAAAAATGAGTATACAGTAGTGTCCAACACCAACAGAGCAGCCAACTATGGTGGGGGCTTAGGTTTCTTCAGAGCAAGGTGCGCTGAGATTCTTCAGGGGAGGATAACTAACCTCCTTTTGAAATTTAATCTTGGGACCTAGAATGTTTAATCTATTGCTTGCAAAGTTCCCTTGGCTATTGTTATTCAAAATATGAGACGTAAACTAAGATATCAGAGGCAGTAGTGAGGTTAGAGGGCCAGGAGAGGTATCCATTGAACTATTAGATGGTCACATGCTGTGCTTCAGAGACAAACACGAAGAGACATTGTGTAGCATTTCGCGTGAATTAATGCTTATGTTGCAGTGGTGAACAATTTTTCACAATAAATGAAAGAGTAACAGGTATCATCGCAGTCTGTGCTCCAACGTCAGCTTATGAAAAAAAACAAAAAACAAAAAAACAAAGATGTAGAGGAAGTAATGAAAGCCCCAAAACTCAGAAGGCATTTGCGTTGAGATTTCAGTGTAAAGGTAGGTAAAAAAAAAAAAAAAAAAGTAGGTGCGACTTTGGTAAGGATTATGTATGTGGAATGAGAAAGGTGAAACATTAATAGAATTTTCAGAAAGGAGCAGACATAAGCGATGAACGCTTTCTTTCAAAAGAAATAAAGTACTAAGTGGACTGAGAAGGTTCCAAATGGTGAAACAAAGAGTGAAATAGTTTTCGTCCTCATTGACAAATTACAGATTAAAAATATAACCACTAAAGTGAATAAATATATGAAGCAGCCACAATGGTAAGAGACAGCATAATAGGCCAACGGATCTCAGAAGAGAGTGGGTCAGGTTGATCAAAACGAAACAGTCAAGACCTTGTAATGGCGAGAGAGACCAGGCATATGAAAGAAGGCATGAGAATAGTAAACGAAGTAGCTCTAGAAGCTGACGGTTGATAGGGGAGGGGGATGATGGTTCGGACAGTGCATTTCCTGAAAAACGTATGGGACCTAGGGCCGTGAAATCTTGCGTCAAAGTGGGAGAGTTTGTTTACTTCGACCACACGGAACCTCCAAGCTAGAAACGCCACACTTTTTGATGCAGGTCAGATTTTATGTGTGTGTGTGTGTGTGTGGTGTATTTTTATTTTTTCATTTTTTTTTACGTGTCCGACTGTGGGCAAAGGCTCAGGGCCTATTTCTTGGGGACAGAATTTTTTTATTTTTTTATTTTTTTTTTACGTGTCCGACTGTGGGCAAAGGCTCAGGGCCTATTTCTTGGGGGCAGTGGCCTATCCCAAGGCCCAGTAGTCCTCCTACACCTCCACATGTCACCACTTCGGCGCTAACACCCACTGTCCATATTGAATACATGCTAGGGCTGTCTCATACAGGACTGGTGTACTGGTATTAGCGGGGGTATTTTTACATGTCGGCGGGTCATCTGGTAGATCAGGAAAGTCTGCTTTTTAGGAAATTCAAATCCTTAAACTGTTCCCTGCCACAGCCGGGATTCGATCCTGGGTCCATTAGGACTGCAAGCCGCCTCTCTACCGATTCAGCCACTGCATCTCATATGCTATAATTTGAGTGAATATCGTAAGCTCTACCTTTATCAATATGTCAAGCATCGAACAGTGCATTATCATGGTGAATCTTTGTTGCACGTAGAACATATTGCTATGAAAAACGAATGTTGAACTCTCGTGTGAAACTTAAGGGTACCCATCATTTAATGATAATAGATTTGGGATGATTCGAACAACTGAGGAGGGGGATGGTTCGGACAGTGTCTAAACTAGCCCTTCACTAATATCAAGTCATGACCTTATCAAATGATAACGCTACTTCTTTTGATCATTTATATTTGAGTACTGTACGTGGTGAAACACCATTCCTTATAGTTATCAGGGAATAAATATTTATAGTTTTGTATATTTAACCTATTCCTCAAAGTGTAAAAAGAAGGAAGGGGTATTACAACTTCTATTTCAGTTCTGCAGGCTACAATATGCATTAAAACTCTTAAGTTAGTCGGTCGGAAATAGGAAAATAAAAATATAAAAGAAGAGGTTACTTTTGAAGTCCGAAATAAAGCCTAGAAAGTAAAAAGTGAAGTCAATATTCCATAGAGAGAGAGAGAGAGAGAGAGAGAGAGAGAGAGAGAGAGAGAGAGGAGCCAATTATGCATTATTCGGAAGCAGAAAGTAAGAGGTTAAGTCAGTTATTCATCCACCCCGTCCCGACCGATTTTCCACCACTGACTCCCCCCAATCCCGACCAATTTTGGAAAAAAATAATTTTGGCTCAAACCTCCTCTTTTAGTGAGGAACATCGAAAAGTCATAGAGAAATCGCTCGCCTGAGGTTTAAAATACTCAATACAGGTTACTGGGTTTTCTGTCAGGCTGGCTCCAAAGAAAACGAGTTCTATGGGAGAGTAACTATTGCACACCACTCATAAACGGTATTTATTTATTTATTTGGTATGAATTTATATGTAGTATGAGAGCATATTGATTTTCAAACAGAAATATAGGCAATATAAGCATTGTTTCACTCACTAACACATCAACATATATACCTTACCTTTTTTTTTGCGATATTACCTGATCATCATTTCTGACTGTTTCTTCCTCTAATGCTACGTAAACTTTGTCCTCCACATTGTCATCGATTGGGGAATCACTCTAGCCCTGAATGTCTTTACTGGCCAGGTCACTGGTAACAGATGAATTGTCGAGACAATGGCGTGAGGGGGGGAGGGGGGAGGTCATGCAGGGTAAGGCAATGTCCCTGCCTGACATCTTGTAGAGCAATGCTACTCAAAGTGTGGTACGCGTACCGGTGACGGTACACGAGCCATCATCTGCCGGTACGTGGAGATTTGTATTATTATGGCTACATTGTTCATTTACTCACTCATGTTAAAAGTCATTGCTATCCAACTAACGAATGCAATATAATGAACAGCAAAACAGTGAATTGAATACGCATGAGACCCCCCCCCCAAAAAAAAAAATAATAATTGGAATGAGAATACAGTATGGTAGTTAATTAATTTTGGAAACATTAAACGTATGCATCCAATTAAAAGATTTGGCCGATTTTTTACTAAGAGTGGCAGCCATGAAACATATCACACATCTGGCAACCTTGATCCACACGTGTGGAGCAGTCAGTTAGTTACCATTAAGAAGTGGAACAGAGAGCATCTGCGTGTTTGTCATTTGGGACCACGTCCCAACCCACTGATCAGAAATAGTAAGTACTAATAATTTTAAAGGCTGGTTCACACTATTTATGATGTATTTGCTTTAGTATCATTTGTATTTCTCCACATAAAATTAATTAAAACAAATAAATAATTAAACAATTAAATAAATATTTCTCAATAAAAGCATTCCCACTGCATTTATTCGGCTTTCATCCTAATATCATAAATTAAGTATATACCCGGGTTATGGAATTTATATTCATTATTTTTATCCCAAATTTACAGATGGCAAAGCGAGGCCCAATGGACATGTTTATCAGACCAAAACATCCGGTTGCTGAACACACAAATAATTCTGAAGCAGATGACAGCGATGTAATTGAAACCGAAGTGTTGCCGGCAAAAAGAATTCGTACTGGCTTTACTCGGAAATATGACTCCTCATACATTCATTTCGGTTTTGTAGCCACGAATGATGGGGGAGTGCCTAAACCGCAGTGTGTTATTTGTGGAGATGTGTTGGCTAACGACTCAATGAAGCCGTCAAACCTCAAAAGGCATTTAAATACAAAACATAAAGAAATGAGTTCGAAGTCGAAAGAGTTCTTTGAAAGAAAGCATGTTGATTTAAAAGGCCGTCAGAAACAGATCTTTGAAGTGTCACACACAAATACTAGTGCTTTGCAGGCTTGTTATAAAGTAGCACTTCGAGTTGCTAAAGCTAAAAAGCCATACACAATTGGTGAGACGCTAGTGATAGGCTGTATTAAAGATGTTTGCACAGAAATGTTGGGTGAGCCAGCAGCAAGGAAAGTGGCTCAGGTTCCACTTTCAAATGACACTATAGCTCGACGAATTTACGATCTGGCACACGATATGGAAGATCAGCTCATAGGACGGATTAAATTAGCAAAGTACTTTTCTTTGCAGCTTGATGAATGTACAGACGTTGCTAATCAGGCAGTTCTGATGGTGTATGTGCGCTGTGAACATGAGGGCGATTTGAAAGAAGAGTTTTTTTTCTCTGCTTCACTATCAACAAAAACAACTAGTTCTGAAGTGTTCAAGACTGTGAGCGACTATATTGTTAACAAATGTGGGTTGGATTTCAAGTTTTGTGTAGGCGTATGTACTGATGGTGCTGCCGCAATGATAGGACGGCATTCAGGTGTGGTTACCCAGATCAAGGCACTTGCCCCAGAATGTAAGTCAACACACTGCTTCCTTCACCGAGAAAGTCTTGCAACAAAAAAAATGTCAACAGAACTAAATAGTGTGCTCAGTGAGGTTGTAAAAATTGTGAACCATGTAAAAGCAAATGCTTTAAATTCGAGACTATTCACAGCATTATGTGATGATATGGGAGCTGATCATAAACAGCTCCTATTGCATGCCGATGTACGTTGGTTATCGAGGGGAAAAGTTCTGTCAAGAATATTTGAGCTACGAAACGAACTTGTCTTGTTTCTTCAGGACAAAAAACCAAATTGGTCACAATTGTTCCGAGATGTGGATTGGCTAGCCAAGCTGGCTTATTTGGCTGATATCTTTGCCATCTTTAATGATCTCAACATCTCCATGCAAGGAAGGATGGCATCGTGTTTTACGATGGCAGAAAAGATCGATGGGCAAAAACGAAAGCTAGAAGCATGGAAGAATCGAGTGTCAAGAGATTGTTATGACATGTTTCACCAACTGGCAACAGTCATCGCCGATGCAGGCGAAGACCTTAATGTTGCATCTCTAAGAAATGTCATCAAAGAACACTTGATTAATTTGGCAGATCATTTTCAGCATAACTTTCCAGCAGAAGATCCACGGAAAGGGACTGGATGGATCCGAAATCCGTTTATGCCACTGAGAGATGACTTCGACCTAAGTGTCACTATGGAGGATAAATTGTTGGAGCTGGCTACTGACGAAGGATTGAAGACAAGTTTCGAAACTTCAACATCACTTGCTTCCTTTTGGATAAAAGTGAAAGCAGAATATCCTGAGCTTAGTGAAATTGCCCTGAAAACTCTTCTCCCTTTTCCTTCAACCTACCTCTGCGAGACTGGCTTCTCAACAATGAGTGTCATTAAGACAAAATACAGGAATTGTATGGATATTCATTCTCCATTGCGAGTGGCATTGTCCTCAATTGAACCACGATTGGATAAGTTGATAAATAAGAAGCAGGCTCACCCTTCACATTAGTAAAGGTTAAGGTTTTGCATTGCCTGTGTATTGTGTTAATAGAATAATCATTCATTAAAATTCAATGTTACCTATTCCTTTCAAATTTGTATTTTAACATTTATCCATTGGGGTTTGAAATAAGAAAAATATATAATTTTCAAGCTACTTTATTCATTATAATTTTTTGTTTTATTACTCATACACATGCTTATATTTGTTCATAAGGCTTTGCTAGTTTGATTTGTTAATAATGGTTTTATTTATATTGTAATATTGAATTACTTGTTTACAAAATCAAAAAAAAAAAAATGTCAACTTTTATTATCTATTCATTATATTTTTCCTGTATAAATATTACTACGAATGTCTCGGATCGTAAACAATTAATTATATGGCACAAATATGGTACTGGTCAATGGCACACTGGGAAGACTTGTTACGTCAGTGATGACTGCCCTTGGATTGGCTTGCTTCGCTTGCACATTGAAAAAAAAAAAAACTGCCGGTCCGCCACATAAGATAGTTTGAGAAGCACTGTTGTAGAGGAAGCAGTCCCTTGTAAACGTACCAAATATCATGCACGAAAATTGAAAATTGTGCAAATTATGAACCTTGCAATTGCGCGACATACCGGTACGTCGATGGGTCTAGCTGTGACAAAAAGTTGCAACATCCCCATACGTCGATGGGATGCCTCAGGTTAATAAAATTGGTGAACGTAATTTCAGTGATAAAGTAATAGTTTATATATATATATATATATATATATATATATATATATATATATTGTTACATAGCCTATGATTTCATCATCCTTTGTGTAATTCTAACGTACAGTATGCTGCATGTTTGATCACGAGCGTGTTCTACCTCACTCACCCCGTCCTCCCTTATTGTAGAGTAAGTAGTTCTTTCTGTTGTTCAGAGCAGGATTGTCAACTCTTTGTCCCCTCTGGCTTCATTTGCGCGTCCTTCTTACAAGTTGTATCAAGCTCTGCCGGTCCCTATATAATGAGCTCAGTCTCTGCATTATTGCCACTTAGATCTGCTCCTCATTTTGTTCACATCTCTGTCCTCCCCTGTACAGTTGTTACTATTGAGAGTGCTCAGGAAGTCTCCAACCATCTAGCCGCTGTGTAATTTGAGTATAACTGTTGTTGCATTTTTTCTTGTACTGTGTAGCATAAGGTTGATTCGTAGGCCTAGTGAGGTTTTTGTAATTCATGTAAGGTTCTTATTGTCAGCCATCATTAATAATATTTTGTATCTGTAATAATATATCTTGCATTCACTGAGTATTATCCGGTATTGTCATTTTATCAGGGCTGACTTAGATAAATTTACTCTTGCTAATTTCGTGTTAATAGAGGCTATTGCAGTTAACCATATATTTAACCTGTTTTTTGCCATTACATTGCCCTTATGAGTCCTGAATGTTTTGTTGTTAGTTTGAGCATTAAACTTTAACTTGTAATTTTACCTAACTCTTTGTTTTGAACCTGGAGCTTTGCGGGACAGTTTTCTCTGTTCCGTAACATAAATTTGGCGACCTCTTATCAGGATATTCAGGATATTATCATAGGGATATTGCTTGATATTTTGTGACTGTGATTTATTCATGATGTCTGCTATTACTACGCTTGATGAAGCCAAAGATTTTTTGTCAAATGTGCAAACAGTGTGTGATGTAGAAAACAGAACAAAGAATGAACTTAAGCTTGTTGCTCAACAATTGGGAATCGCAGTTTACTCTCATCATTCTAAAGACCAAATTGTTGGCATGATTAATAAAAGCTTGTTTAATGTAACTCCTTCAAATAAGCAAATGCAGATTGAAATAGCTAAGTTACAGCTAGCTCTGCAGGAGGCTCGTGTTAAGGAAGCTGAGTTTCAAGCACGTGCTAAGGAGGCTGAGTCTCAGGCTAAGGAGGCGGAGTCTCAGGCTTGTATTCAGGAGGCTGAGTTTCAGGCACATGCTAAGGAGGCTGAGTCTCGGGCTAAGGAGGCGGAGTCTCAGGCTTGTATTCAGGAGGCTGAGTCTCAGGCTAAGGAGGCTGAGTCTCAGGCTAAGGAGGCGGAGTCTCAGGCTCGTATTCAGGAGGCACAGATACAGGCTCAGGCACAAATTGAACTTGCTAGGATTCAGGCAGACCATGAGTATCGTATGAAACAAGGTGGAACTGGATCATCTAGCTCTGATGATTTTGATGTGGCTAAAAATGTTAAACTTGTCCCTCCTTTTAATGAATCTGATTTAACAAAGTATTTTCAGTTGTTTGAAAGGGTAGCTACAGGTTTTAATTGGCCCAAAGAGTATTGGCCAGTACTCCTTCAAACTGTTCTCACCGGTAAAGCTCAAGTAACTTATGCATCTTTGCCTCAGGATCAATCTGATAATTATGATGTAGTTAAGAGCTTGATTCTTAAGGCCTATGAGCTTGTTCCTGAAGCCTATAGAGTAAAATTTAGGACAACTTATAAGCAAGATAAGGAATCCCATGTTGAGTATGCAAAAATTAAAGAAGATCTGTTAGAGCAGTGGTTAAATTCTAAGAATGTGGATTCTGATTTTGACAAATTTAAGCAGAAGATTTTGCTGGAGGACTTCAAAAGGTGTATTAATAAAGATGTAAGCCTATATCTTGATGAGAGAAGAATAGATAATTTGTCTGATGCTGCAGTTTTAGCTGATGAGTATGTTCTCACTCACAAAAGATATTCTAGAGAAGGAAGGAAAGCTGAGAGTAAGTACGTTGCCTCTACTCAGAGTACAGGTAACAGGAAAGAGAATAAAGATGATGTTTCTCAGGAAGTAAATACCAGCTTCACCTCTAGATTTCAGAAAAGTAAATGTACTTATTGTAGTAAGCTTGGTCATACTACGGAGAAATGTTTCAGGAGACAGCGTGATGTGAACAAAAAGGAGTCTTTAAATATTCAGTCAATTGGTCTAGTGTCCACCCTTGAGAGTTCCCAGAATTCCTTAACTGAGTAAACTGAACCTGCTTTGAGGGGTAAATTAAATTCTCATGATGGAGCTCCTCTTTTGAGCAGTAACGTGGGTGACACTCTCAAGAGTTCATGTGCTAACTTCCTGTCTGATGGTTTTGTCAGTCCTCTGGACAGTAATGACAGGAAATCAGTTAAAATATATCGTGATACAGGTGCTTGCCAATCCCTTATGCTGACCAGTGTTCTAGGCTCTAATGTTAATTCCTCTGATGAAACTGTAATCTTACAAGGTGTAGGGAATAATTACTTCTCTGTCCCTCTGTGCAGAGTGAATTTAGTCTGGTTTTGTTAATGGTTCCGTTATAGTTGGGTTGGTTGAGACACTCCCAATGTCGGGTGTAACTTTCTTACTTGGAAATGATATTGGTGGAAGTCAAGTGTGTCCAGCTCCTCAGTTGTCTAGTAAGCCAGTGGCTGCGGCCCAGGATTGTGATGTCCCTGATGTGTTCCCTGCATGTGCTGTCACTAGGGCTAAGTCTAAAGTTACTGGTGACTTAGAGGATGATGATGATGATGATGATGTTATCCTAGCTGACACTTTTCTCACTAATTTGGACCACTCACCAGATGAGGCAGTACCCCGTAGTGTTGATAATTTGTCTCGTCAAGAGTTGGTTTAGTTGCAGGTTGCTGACCCTGAGTTGAAAGGTCTAGCTAACTCTGCTTACAGTGAGGAAGAGTCAGCTGGTGCTTCTACTTGTTATTATATAAAGTTAGGAGTACTTATGAGGAAGTGGAGACCCCCAACAGCATCAGCCGACTGTGAGTGGGAGGTTGTACATCAAGTTGTCATCCCTCGTGTTTGTAGGCAGGATATCATTAGAGTAGCTCATGATTCCAGTTTGGCAGGACACCTTGGAGTGAGGAAGACTGTGGCACGCATTTTGAAACACTTCTACTGGCCAGGTATCTTCAGGGATGTTTCCTGGTATTGTAAGTCTTGTCACACCTGTCAAGTTGTGGGGAAGTGTAATCAGACCGAAAAGGTTGCACCTCTAGTTCCCATTCCTCCTTTTGAGGCGCCATTCACCCGTGTGTTGGTGGATATTATGGGCCCTCTTCCTAAGACTTCTTCAGGATATTCTTATATGTTGACCCTGATTGATATGGCTACTCGTTATCCTGAAGCCATTCCACTTAGAAATATCTCAGCAAAGAACGTGGTTAAGGAAATGCTAGGGTTCTTCACAAAGTTTGGTCTGCCCAAGGAGGTACAGTCAGACCGGGGAAGTAATTTCATGTCAAATGTTTTCAAGCAGTCTCTGAAAGAGTTGGGCATCACCCAGATCACGTCTTCAGCTTACCATCCCCAGACCCAAGGAGCATTGGAGAGATATCATCAAACACTCAAATCGATGCTCAAGAAATACTGTTTGGAACATCAAAAAGACTGGGATAAAGGTCTCCCATTTGTTGTATTTGCCGCAAGAGAATCTCCAAATGAATCACTGGGCTTCTCACCTTTTGAACTACTGTTTGGCCATGAAGTAAGAGGACCCCTTAAGCCACTCAAGGAATGCTGGCTGTCGGAGGAAGATGACGTCAACCTGCTGGAGTATGTGATGAAGTTCAAAGAACGGCTGTCCACTGCTTTACAACTGGCGCGAGAGAATTTAGGAGCTGGTCAGGAGAAGATGAAGACTTGGTATGATAAGAAGTCCAGGTTACGCCACTTTCAGCCAGGAGATCAGGTTTTGATTCTGCTACCGGTGCATAGGCAACCTCTTCAAGCCAAGTTTAGTGGTCCTTATTTCGTGGAGAAGAAACTCAGTGATGTCAACTATGTCATCGCCACACCAGATCGTAGAAAGAACAAGCAACTTTGTCACATCAACATGCTAAAGTATATCACAGGCGGGACGAAAATAACCCAGTCTGCGCTGTAGCTGTTCCACCCGAGTCTGCAAGTGAAGTTCTCCCATGCAGCATGAGCCTGAGTGATAGTTTGGGGAAGAATCCTGATATCATGAATGATCTCCAGACTAAGCTTTCTCATCTACCTCCTGAGGAAAGGCAGGAGTTTTCGGCATTACTGCAGGAGTACCCGCAAGTGTTCCGTGCTACTCCAGGAAGAACCACTGTGTTGATGCATGATGTCGATGTTGGAGACGCAAAGCCAATTAAACTGCCTCCTTACCGTGTGAACCCAGTGAAAGTTCCTCTCATCCAGAAGGAGCTTGGCTACCTATTGGATCACAAGATGATTGAGCCCTGTCAGAGCGAGTGGAGTTCTCCTGTCACTCTAGTCCCTAAGCCAGGTGGGTCACAGCGGCTTTGCATCGACTACAGACGTGTTAATCAGATAACCAAAACAGACACTTACCCTCTCCCTCGCGTGGAAGATTGCATAGACAAGATCGGGAAGGCTAGGTACATAAGTAAGTTTGATTTGTTAAAGGGATACTGGCAAGTACCTATGACTGAACGTGCTAGGGAGATCTCATGTTTTGTAACACTAGGAAAGACTTTTGCATGTTCTGTAATGCCATATGGTATGAAGAATGCACCAGCCACTTTTCAGAAGCTCATGAATGTTGTAACAGACGGTTTGGCAGGGTGTGTTGTTTATATTGATGATGTATTAATCTTCAGTGACAACTGGAAAGATCACCTATGCCATGTCAGTAAATTTCTTGACCGTTTGGTTCAGGCTAATCTTGTAGCTAATTTATCAAAGTGTGAGTTTGGTCAAGCTAAAGTTCAGTACCTTGGGTACGTAATTGGTGATGGACATGTTGCACCACCAGCAGCTAAGGTTCAGGTTATAAGTGATCTTCCCAGACCTAAAAGTAGGAAAGAGCTACAAAGATTTTTGGGAATGGTAGGTTATTACAGGAGATTTGTTCTTAACTTTTCAATTCTTGTATCACCACTTACAGACCTACTGAAAAAGGGAGTTAAATTTGTCTGGACCGATAACTGTGAATCCTCTTTCAACAAACTTAAAGCTATTCTATTAAGTCAGCCAGTGCTCGCTACTCCAAATTTTGCTAAGCCTTTTAAGATGGCTGTTGATGCAAGTGATACAGGAGCTGGGGCTGTTTTGCTGCAAGACGATGATCAGGGTATTGAACACCCTGTATCTTATTACAGTAAGAAGTTCACTCCACCTCAAAAGAACTACTCAACTATTAAGCAAGAGCTTTTGGCCTTGATTTTGGGTTTACAGCATTTTTCATTTTATTTGTGTTCTGGTTTTGACCCCATAGTCATTTATATTGATCATAACCCACTGAAATTTCTTAGTAAGTTTAAAGATAAAAATCAGAGATTGACAAGATGGAGTCTACTTCTTCAGGGGTATTCATTAGACATACAACATGTCAAGGGGAAAGAAAATGTTATTGCAGATTGCTTATCTAGACTTTAGACAGATTGTCTTAGAGTAATAAGAAATTTCCTTTGTAAATTTCTTTTTTCTTTGTGGGGAGGTGTTACATAGCCTATGATTTCATCATCCTTTGTGTAATTCTAACGTAAGTATGCTGCATGTTTGATCACGAGCGTGTTCTACCTCACTCCCCCCGTCCTCCCTTATTGTAGAGTAAGTCGTTCTTTTTGTTGTTCAGAGCAGGATTGTCAACTCTTTGTCCCCTCTGGCTTCATTTGCGCGTCCTTCTTACAAGTTGTATCAAGCTCTGCCGGCCCCTATATAATGAGCTCAGTCTCTGCATTATTGCCACTTAGATCTACTCCTCATTTTGTTCACATCTCTGTCCTCCCCTGTACAGTTGTTACTATTGAGAGTGCTCAGGAAGTCTCCAACCATCTAGCAGCTGTGTAGATTGAGTATAACTGTTGTCGCATTTTTTCTTGTACTGTGTAGCATAAGGTTGATTCGTAGGCCTAGTGAGGTTTTTGTAATTCATTTAAGGTTCTTATTGTCAGCCATCATTAATAATATTTTGTATCTGTAATAATATATCTTGCATTCACTGAGTATTATCCGGTATTGTCATTTTATCAGGGCTGACTTAGATAAATTTACTCTTGCTAATATCGTGTTAATAGAGGCTATTGCAGTTAACCATATATTTAACCTGTTTTTTGCCATTACATTATCCTTATGAGTCCTGAATGTTTTGTTGTTAGTTTGAGCATTAAACTTTAACTTGTAATTTTACCTAAGTCTTTGTTTTGAACCTGGAACTTTGCGGGACAGTTTTCTCTGTTCCATAACAATATATATATATATGTATATATATATATATATATATATATATATATATATATATATATATATATATAAAGTGGTTCATTTGGCCACAGGTTTAGGAAGAATTTTGCCACCGTATTCCCTGTGTGTCGTAAAAGGCAACTAAAAGGGGCCGGATGAGGGGGACTAGGGACCTCCTCCTCTGTTTTTTAGTTCCTAAAAAGAGACAGGCCATAGAAAGGCATGGGGGACTGAGTTATCCCCGTACGCTGATGATTGGGTCTATGAATGTGCGTGTAGTACGATTGAGGTTAAAAGGGAGGAGATTGGAAGAATGTCTGTGAGAAGAAAGTTGGATGTATTAGCTTTAAATGAAGCAAAGATGAAGGGAGTCTACAATACGTTTGAAAGTGTGAATGGAAGCTTGTCAGGTCTTGGTAGAGGAAAGGCAAGAGAATGTGTGGTCTTGTTAGTGAGCCCGGAAGTACAGCCGTGTGTGACTGAATGGAAGGAAGTGTCATCGAGACTGATGTGGGTGAAAGCAAAATTTGAACGTGAGTTGTCGGTATTTGTGAGTGCATATGGGCCTGGTAGTGAAAGCAATGAAGAAGAGAGGGAGTCTTTCTGGAATGATGTTCATGAGTGTCTGCAGGGTTTTGAAGCGAATGTGAATGTGGTAATGATGGGAGATCTGAATGCTAGGGTGGGAAATGTTGCACTTGAAGGTGTAGTTCGTATGCATGGTGTACCTGGAAGAAATGAAAATTGGGGAACGAATGATAGGGATGTGTGCTGAGCGACAGATGGCGATTGGAAATACCTTGTTTGAGAAGAAAGATATTTATAAGTATACGTGGATGAGACAGGAGGGTGGAAGGGTTGTTGACAGAGCACTGATGGACCATGTGATTGTGTCCAGAAATGTAATAGGAAGATTGGATGTGAGAGTTTTGAATGGGGAGGGTGGAGGTATGTCTGACCACCACATGGTGGAGGTAAAGTTGAGAGTAGGTAAGAGAAGGGTGAGAGCTAGGAGAATCAGGAGTGGCTGGGAAGTCTTGAAAGTGAGTGAGCTGGATAAAACATAGAAAATGATAGAGTATCAGGAGAAATTGAAAGATGAGTGGAATGCAGTGAAAGATCAGAAGAATGGTAGTCTTGAGGGGGAATGGCAGTTGTTTAAGAATGCGGTGGTGGGGCATGCAGAAGAGGTGTGCGGTGTGAGACGAATGGGTGGTGGTGTGAGAAAGGGAACTAAATGGTGGTGCGAGGAAGTAAGTATGGTTGTGGCTGAGAAGGACGTGCAGGGGAAGGATGAGGTGTCATATGAGAGGTATAAGGAAAAGAGGAATAGGGCGAGAAGGACTGTGCGTGATGCTGAAGTAGCAGCAGATGAGAGGTGGGGTTGGCAGTTGACTGAGAATTTTCCACACAATAAGAAAATATTTTGGAAGGGGGTGAAAAGAGTGCGAAAGGGAGAGTCTGGGAAGGAAGAGTGAGTCAAAGCAGAGGATGGAAGGATGTTACTTGAGATGGATGAAGTAAGGAAGAGATGGGTGGAGTACTTTGAAAGACTGTTAAATGTAGAGGAGGAAAGGGAGAATGAGATTGTGGCAGATGGAAGAGTGCAAGGAATAAATGTGTTGGGAGAGTTGAATGATTCTTTGATCACGATGGACGAAATGCAGGAGGCAGTAAAGAAGATGAAATCAGGGAAAGCTGCAGGTATGGATGGGTGTGCTGTGGAATGCATGAAAGGTGGTGGAGTGACTATTGTTGACTGGTAAGATTGTTGAATGTGTGCCTTGTCCAAGGTATAGTGCCAGTTGACTGGGCAAGTGCTTGTGTGGTCCCCTTGTATACAGATAAAGGTGATAAATATGAATGTACTAGCTTTAGGGGTATTAGTCTGTTGAGTGTTGTCGGTAAGATGTAGAGTGTTAATTAAGTGAGTTAGAGAGGTGTTAATTAAGTGAGTTAGAGAGGGTACAGAGGGAGTGATTGATGATGAGCAGTGTGGCTTTAGGAGAGGGAGGGGATGTGTGGATCAGATGTTTGGTGTGAGACAGGTGTGTGAAAAGTATTTAGCAGAAGGTAAGGATGTGTTTAGGGCATTCATGGATTTAGGGAAAGTGTATGATAGAGCTGATAGGGAGGCTTTGTGGACTGTTTTAAGACTGTATGGACTTGATGGTAGGTTACTAAAAGGAGTGAAAAGTTTTTATGTAAATAGTAGAGCGTGTGTAAGAGTGGGAAATACTGTGGTGACTGGTTTCCCATGAGAGTGGAGCTGCAGGCAGGGATGTGTGATGTCGCCTTGGTTGTTATATTTATATGGATGGTGTTGTAAGGGAGGTGAATGCAACAGTGTTAGGTGGAGGTCTGAGTCTGGTGACTGTTAATGGCAGAGAGTGGAATCTGAAGCAGCTGCTGTTTGCAGATGCTGCTGCACTGGTGGCTGATTCTGAGGAGGGATTGAGACAGTTGGTAAAGAAGTTTGGAAGGGTGCGTGAAAGGAGGAAATTGCCGGCCACTTCAAGCCCTAAGTGTCACCCCCGTGCCGGCCAATTTTAGATTTTTTTTTTTTGCTAATATGATAGATTTTGATGTGAATAAAACGAATATGACCATAAAAAAAACTCACCGGAGGCTGGAAGTGCGTTTTTCATGGTCCCTCTGGCCGCCCGCAGGTGTAAGCGGGCGGAGAATCCCCAGTGATGGTGAGAGAAAACCCGTTTTCTGTGCAAGGTAAACTCAGGTATTCTCGCCAACGTGACTCGGGGAAGGTATAAGAATGGTCTTAACATTTTTCTGTCCACTTCACACCCACAAAAAAAAAAAATCTTATTGTTTCATAAAGAAATCGTGTTTTGGGGAAAAAAAATAATCACTTACTCATGCAACACTATACTTATCACTGTGAATGCATTGTCTTACAGTTACGAGAAAAAATGCATAACTCGACTTCACAATTTACAGTACTTTCACTTACAGTAAATTATTTACAACATGCCTTCATTATACACAGACATTACCAGAGTATTTTTGATCATCTCACTGTGAATACATCGACTAACACTTACGAGAACGTACGTAAAACTTTACTCCACAATGTTCAGTCCTTACACTGATAAGAAAATAATTACAACATGTCATCACTGTATGCAGTACTTATAACACTTTCTGAGCATCTTTTTTTCGTATTTACAAAACTTTTTGGGCGTCTTTTTATCGCTCTTCATTACCAAACTATTGTTTCTCAATAGTTAGCAAGAGTGTGGTACTCCTCGAAGCATGGGTATACACACAGTCCTACATCCAACTCTGCACACATATACCTTGAGTCCTTCTGCTGAGTACGCGGCCTTACAGTGCTGTTTGCACACACATGACACCTCAGCTGGGGATTCCGGCGTGTTCCACTTGGAGGGACGATTTTGGGGAGGTGTCTAGAGGTAAGGCGGAGAGGTGTGGAGGTGGTGTGGCACTGGCAAGCAGTACTTCTATCTTCCCCAGATTCCCCCACTATTTCCTGCACCAGCTCGCGAGTACAGCCCTTGAAAGCCTGCTGGATGCCAGTGGTCTGTGTGTGGAGATAGTGAGCATTGAGGACGGTAATGTTGAGGAGATGGAAAAATAATTTTTCATACCATTTCATCGTGGGCCTGGCACAGTCAACGCTGGAAATTGTGGCGTCTGATTGATCCACCTGTCACATATTCACATTGTACACCAACACAGGTTCTGGTTTCCAGACGTGGTACCGCTCTTCTGCCCTGTAATCTACACTGTCTGTGTGGTGTACAAGGGACCGATGAACAGATGAGAGGAGGAATACTTCGCGGTTGTGGTGCCCTGCTGTTGCAAGGATATTATGAGATTTGTAAAAAACAACCCCGTTTTTCTGAAGCTTCCTCCCCACCTTCTCCATGAGCTGACGGTTCTTCTTTACAGTCCTGCACAGACCAGTTTCCTGCAGGTGAAGGTACCTGGCGAAAAGGGGGCTTGTGTACCAGTTATCGAGGTATAAGGCGTGCCCACGATGAAGGCATTCCTCAATCATCGTTTTTACCACAGCCCCTGAGAGTCCCAAACTCTATCTTCTGTGATGTCTGTATGAATACCTGTGTACAGGACTATGTCCTGCACATACCCAGTCTTACAGTCACACATCACGAAGATTTTGAAGCCAAACCTGTCTTTTGCTTGGGATATACCAACAAAAAGCAATATTACCTCTCCATAGCACTAGACTCTCGTCTATGATGAGGTCTCAGTATGGAGAGAAGGAAGTACGGAATTTCTCTCAAAGGTGATCAAAAACCGGACATATCCTCCTCATCCTGTCCGTGTTGTTTGCGTTAGCAGGGTCAAGGGTGTCAAAAAAATGAAGGCGGCTCAGGACGTACTGAAAACAATTCCTTCCCATCACCTTTCCAAAAAATGGCGTCACCATTACTGGATCCACAGTCCAATACGAGGGAAGCTTTTTTTTTTTTTCAATATCCCCATCAAAAGCACAAGTGCTAGGAACACAAACATTTCACCCAGGGTCACGTCAGGTTCAAACAATCGGCTGTGTCGTGTCTGTGTTATTCCCCCATATTCAAATGCAGCAAAGATGTTGGTCAGGGCCATAATCTTCAAAACAAACTCCACAGGAAAGCAGTTCCTGAAAAAGGCAAGCCTACTGGAATTATAGTGAAGTTCAGGGACACTCTACCCGGCCTCATTATCGTGGGTGAACGGGTGAATGTCGGGGACAAAGTCACTACCGTCCTCCCACTCCCACATTGTTTCCTCCTCATCATCATCGCCTTCGTGTTCCTTGGGCTGTGGGGAAGCATGGGGAAATGTGGGGAATGGGGGAAGAGTTTCACATGAGGTGCTGGGTGTGAGGAAGGTGGGAAGACTCTGTCCTGAGGTGCTGGGCTAAGCTGGGTCACATGGGGGCAAAGGAGAGCACGGGCGAGATGAGTCACTCTCCCCCAACAATGGAACTTTCCCAAATCTTCCAAGCTTCCTCCTCACACTTTCCTCCCCACTTGGTGAATTCCATTGCCTCCCCAACCACCCCTTAACTGCAGGACCACCTTCCTCCTCCCTTTCCTCCTCATCGTCGTGACATGCAAGATGACGACATGCAGGTGGCCTCCTATGATGTGTTGCCCTAGTGTAGCCCACATACCTGGATTTTCTATGTGAGGGAATTTCGTCGTCACTACTACTTTCCTCCTCAGGCTGGATGTAGTCCTTATCATGCACATCGTCATCCTCCAAATCGCTTTCCCCAGTGTAGGGAACCCTCAGGAGGTCCTGAATCTCCTTGTCACAGAGACCGTGGCGAGACATCACTGCACTGCATGACTGACACAAGCAGAGTGTGGCAAAGCGAGCGTGAGGCGGAAGCACGTGGGTGTATGGGCCAGGCTGCCTGAGGGCAGATAGAGAAAGGGTTGCCCTACAAGCACACCAATTATTGTGCACCTCGCTTGAAAATTGCGGTCACAATGAAATTTTGAAATCAAGACCATTTTAAAATGGCACTGGCACTGAGCGTGCAATTACATCAGACCGTTTTAAAACGGCACTGGCACAGGGCGGGTTAACCCTTTAACCGCGGGTGTCATTCCAGAATGACGTTGCAAAAACTGGACCAAACCGCGGGTGTCATTCTCGAATGTTTGTGAATATTTTGAATACGCCGCGTTTTTTCCGTGCGCCAATTGTTTCAAGGGAGAGTAGCTATTAAGTTCTTTCACTCCAGCCGACCCCCACCTCCCTCTTCCCCCCCCGGGGGCCCCACCTCCCACCCCCTGGGCCCCCCACCCCACCCCTGACCAAGCACGCATCAGTATCTGTCCAGCTGTGTGAGTGACAACACATGCTGATGTGGCAGTGAAGTGCAGGCAATTACAGTGCCTTTTACCTGTCTCAGTGAACACAGAGTGGGTGTTTATCGTATGTGCAGTGTTCATATATGTTTACAGTATTATTATCAGAATGTGATTGGCATTTGGTAATGGTGTGTGAGCGAAAAATAGTGATTACAACACCGCTGATGTGGCAGTGAAGTGCGGGCAATTACAGTGCCTTTTACCTGCCTCAGTGAACACAGAGTTGGTGTTTATCGTATGTGCAGTGTTCATATATGTTTATAGTATTATTATCAGAATGAGGTTGGCATTTGGTAATGGTGTGTGAGCGAAAAATAGTGATTACAACACCGCTGATGTGGCAGTGAAGTGTGGGTAATTACAGTGCCTTATACCTGCCTCAGTGAACACAGAGTGGGTGTTTATCGTATGTGCAGTGTTCATATATGTTTATAGTATTATTATCAGAATGAGGTTGGCATTTGGTAATGGTGTATGAGCGAAGGTAATGGTGTGTGAGCGAAAAATAGTGATTTTACACCCCTCACTTCTAACGGCACTGCCCGTCCTGTGAAAGTCAATAAAGTCATGAAACCTACATCAATGGAAAGCTGAAGGTTAGTACTTTCTAATGGTACCTTATTTTTTTCTCTAGCTTTATTCTGTGCAGAGTTATTAAGGTTTAAAGGTTTGTTTACATTTGGCTGAAACCCCCGCGGGAGAGGACAGTCAGACCAAAACAATACCTGCAGTTAAAGGGTTAAAGCAATGGAGGCTACCAGGTTGGTAGATGGTAGGAGGATGACTATAGTTTTGAATGGAGTTGTTTGAGGAGGTAGTGTGTTTTAAGTATTTAGGGTCACATGATGCTGTGGATGGAAGAATAGATGCAGAAGTGAAATGTAGGATGAATGAAGTAGGAAAGGCGATGGGAGGAATGAAGAAAGTGTTTAGATGTTGTTTGCTTAGAAAGTATGTAAAAGAGAGCTGTACAAGGGTGTTGTGGGACCAACTGTGTTATATGGGGCTGAAACCTGGAATATGGGTGTAGCAGAGAGGAAAGGTTTGAATGTAATGGAGATGAGGGGTCTGAGGAGTATATGTGGAGAGATGCATCTGGACTAAGTGAGAAATGATGAAGTGCAAAGGAGAACTGAAGTTGTTCGGGAGATGGCTGATCGAGTTGAGCAGAGGGTGTTGTGATGGTCTGGGCATATGAAGAGAGTGGATAATGAGCGATTGGTGAAAAAGATAACTAGATCTGATGTGAGAGGTGTAAGGCTGAGAGGAAAACCACGAATAGGATGGACAGACAATGTGAAGAGAGCGTTGGATGCAAGAGGGATGTCTGTTGAGCAAGGAAGAGTGGCTGTGTTTGATAAAAATAAGTGGAGAGAAACTGTGAATGAATAAATGATGATGCAATCCTGAAGGGATATTCTCCTGCATTTTGTCTGATCAACTGATCATGTCAGGTGCAGGTAAGGGGATGGGTCCATTATGATGTGGCCCTGCTCTTGGGCCCTGCTGTGGATGTCACTGGTTGCACTGCACAGTTGACCCTCGTGCGGTGTGGTGGGTGAGGATCTGTCCTTTTTCTTCTCTGGGGCTAAGATGTGAATGAATGTGTTTGAGGCGATGAGTAAATTGGCAGCGTGTTGTCCTGTCTCGGCTACCTCCATTTCCTTGAGGGAAGCAGCCTAATTATGTAGATAGATAGGTTCATTTGGATTCTGAAGTATAATTTTTTACCCTAGGATAATAAAATGTCTTTGAATTAATAAATATTTGTTTTTATCCAATCCAACTCACATAATTTTAAGAGCATGCCGAGTAATGCACATGGCCGAACCATCCCACCCTTCTGTCTGATCCATCACCACTGGTAGGGATGGTTCGGACGATTTAGTCACTTATGTTTCGTTAGCTATAGCTTTATCCTGAAAAGAGCTAAGATTTTCATACTACCAGCCAAATGAGCCAAATGATGTGGCAACTTTTTTACATAAACCAGATTACACTCCTGCGTAAACCTGAATTTTTATATATATTTTTTTTAAGTGTCCGAACCATCACCGCCCTCCTAACCTCAAAACAACTACAGCTAATAATTTTAGAGTATAAAAAAATGAAAAAAAAAAAAAAGATACATAATTTTAAGGATAAAATTAGATCAAATTGAAGCAGTTACACTAATGAATATTATCAACAAGTAAGAAAAATATGATATTGCAGAGTTCAACATGAGCAGAACTGCGGAAATTTTAACTAATGGTGTGTGACTACCTCATATGAGTCCGCTCCAAAGGGCTGCAGTTTATGTCATGAGCAAGAGTTTTTGCAGTGGTTCTCGAAGTTTCTTATAAAAATAGCATCACTCGATCTTTCTGGGATATTAAGCAATCTAGTGTCCCCCATCCTCACCCCTAAGGTTAATGAACTCAAACACAAAGGAATGGTAGCTACTGTGAAGTTAATTCATGCACCTCCTGATCTATTTATCATGGCATTAGCACCTGCGGCAGCCTCAAAACTTTAAAAAAAAAAGTTCTTGATGCCAAAGTCGAATGCAAGACCAACAGGGGTCTACAGAGGGGGAAGATGTAATAAATAATCGAAAGTGGTACTTCACTCTCGATATGCTTTAGTGGACTAAGTGGCAACTCAGTCAGGATTTGACAAGAGTGAGTCCCACTAATGTAGTTGCCGGTTTCAAGCCAACTGTAAAATTTCCGAAAAAAATGACTCCATAACTATAGTAAGCTTAGCAAATATGTGTCATGGGTAGATGTGTCATAAAAGTTCAAATATGATAATGTACTGTATATTCAAGTCATTTTGCAATGGTAGCTGGTTTAGCCACATTGTCACACAACATGATCTGTTCTACAACCTACTACCTGTTCTGCAACCCCGCCGGTGGGATCCACGGATTTAGTACTGGAGTAATCCTGAAGGCAATGTCTTTGCTCTAAGAAATTCAAAGGGATAAGTAACAAGCAATAAGTATGAAGTGATCAAAATGGCAGAATATTATGAAAAAAAAAAAAAAAGACTAGCAATATCATGTCGGCAGACTTACCTCTGGATATAAAACTGGTGAAAACACTGATCCCTATTACATTTGAAGAAATAAAAACGCTTTGACAGAGAATGAGGAGGTGTAAAGCAGGTAATGATAGTCTAAATACTGACCCATAATAAAAATCCAGGGGATTTCACATTAAATGAACTGGAATACTATTCACAAAATGTTTAAAAATCAAGAAAGTACCCAGATCACAAAAAGAAAAAAGGATAAAGCATCCATTACTGTTTCACGAGTGACAATGTATACCTAAACAATTATTGTTCAAATAGTTTCCCACTTGTTGCGTGCAAACACCGCACAAAATCCAAACAATTCGAACTAGTCCTCCATTGGATGAAAACCAGCTAAGAGAACAAGCCGGCTTTCGTAGCGGTTATTCAGCAACATACTATATTCTTATCATTAATCAAGTGATTGAATTTCAGACAAAAAAAAAAAATGCATAGCATTTGCTGATTATGAGAAAGCCCTTGATGTATCTGAAACAGCTGAGCGATCAGGGAAATTCGAGGGGCACAGTGTTGAAAAAACGTACGATACCAGAAATACAACCACAAAACTCCATAAGGACAGCAGCCTGACCATAGTAATATAGATGTTATCTATAATGAGAGTATCGGTGTCATACTATTCCATCGGGGTACCTGGAAAATACTAATGAAACGTGATGCTTGGCAAGAAGATACAGTATCACCAATGTTATCTACAGCATGCCTGGACGATGTTTCCAGAAATTTCAGTTGGAATGATAAGGAAATTTACATCACCAGTGACCTACTGGCTGATTTTAGATTTGTTGACGACTTAAGTTCTTTTCAGTGGATTAAAGGAGGGAGTATAATAAAGGCGGCCAATCTGAATAAGGGGAATCAGAAGGTTGCCTTGAAAACGAAGATAATTTATAAACACATGTTCAGAGTGTCTAGTTAAAACAGGTGGTAAAGAACTATAATATATTGAGGACTACACATCCCTAGGACAGGCAGTTCTGTCAGACATAGTCACTGACAAGGAAATAATGCAAAAAGCAGGAGTAGAATGCAGGGCATTAGACAAGCAAACTTTATGAATGCTAAGCAGTCCCTAGTATATTAAAGGAGATGGATACATAATGGGTGTGTATTTCGTGTATAATTCATCAGTCTGATACACGGAATCCGATAAAATCCTTTGAGCGTAAGCTTAAGAGTGCTCAGAGAGGAATGAAAAAGTATTATGTTATGGGTAAGAGAACAGACGGAAGTAAACGGTATAACTACAGTCAAAACGCAAAAATGAATGTGAGGATTTTATATCCTTCACAGGACATAATAACAACTACGATAATGAAATGGCGACCCAGAGAGAGAGTGAGAGACAGAAAACATGATGGTAAGCCGAGATTCTTTGGAACTGGCTGGAACAGACTCACATCCATTAGGTCAAAGACGGAAAATATAGGATAGGCATGTTCAAGCGGTAGCTTGACTCAGGCTGATGATGATGACCACCCATCAATACATCCATACATACATGTATGTATACATACTTACTCATCCCCCTTTGCCTCTTTACCTGTAACAAGCAGTGTGACAGGAGTGGATACGGGTGGAGACAGAGACACCTGGCAGAGGTAGGTGCCGGAGTCACTAGCCTGGGCGTGGTGGATTCGAAGTACCCACCGAGACCCGCCACCGGGGTTCACTGACACGAACCTGGGGGAATCCAGAGGTGGAAGGAAGAGCTTAATGTTCTGAGGTATGTTATGTAAATATGTATTGTTGTTATGGACATAGTTGCATAAAATTATACATGACAGAATCTGTAAATGATGAAATTAATTAGCAGGGAAAAGGTGCAGCCCTTCAAAAGAGTTGACAGGAATATGGAGAAAAAAAAAAAGTGTGGAGGCGTGGAAAGGAGAACTTTACGGAGAGGTACGGTATATGCCCGAGAAAAGTACAGCAGTATAACAGTATAATTTCACTATTTCTTTTCTCTTTGCTTTTTTTTTAATAAGGGGTTGAGGGGATGGGAGATGGAATTCCATGCTATTTCTAGATGTGCACAACTAACTTAGTCTTACACTCGTACTTACGTGTCCATTTATTTACGTCAGAAATCCGAATGGCCACGAAAGCGGAAAGATCAATAAAAGAATGGAAAATTGGTCTGAATCATGTGTGCACGCCTGAATACCTACACTGTCTCTACGAGCCAAAGGCTTGAAACTTATATTGAAATAGGGAAGGCAAGGGTACAGTATGTTACGAATATATATAAATAATTTTTTTAGGCAACTGGTGGAAGCAGAATGCATCTGGACTTTCTATATCATAGTATTGGATTTAAGATGCTCCTACTCGTACGTAATTTCCATAGGCGGTACACAAATGTCCGTCAAGAATTAGGGCTGTCATCTCATTCACGGTTTACGACTTAATGTTTTGCTCCCGTGATTCCTTGAACACAGAGTTTTAAATCAGGTATTGCATTGTTTGTATCGTAGCATAAGGGAGAAAGTACAGCATTTATCAGCGCCAATTGACCGCACGACTGTAACTTTTACTTTTTTTTTTTTTTTTTTTTACGTGTCCGACTCTGGGCAAAGGCTCAGGGCCTATTCCTTGGGGGCAGTGGCCTATCCCAAGGCCCAGTAGTCCTCCTACACCTCCACATGTCACCACTTCGGCGCTAACACCCACCGTCCATATTGAATACATGCTAGGGCTGTCTCATACAGGACTGGTGTACTGGTATTAGCGGAGGTACTTTTACGACATGTCGGCGGGTCATCTGGTAGATCAGGAAAGTCTGCTTTTTTTTTTAGGAAATTCAAATCCTGAAACTGTTCCCTGCCCCAGCCGGGATTCGATCCTGGGTCCATTAGAACTGCAGGCCGCCTCTCTACCGATTCAGCCACCGCCTTCCCCCAATTAACCCCAAGAATACGATCCATCCAGTCGAATTTACACCCAGGTCGCCAGTTATATGGCCGGCTGAATAAGGACATTGAGGAGACAGCCTTTGTCCAAAAGTCTGAATGACTCAAGAGTCACACCCACGTTCTTCTGCAGCATTTGTGAGCTTTATGTTCCAACTAATATACCAGTGTCTTTAGGGGGGAGGAAATCGTTTTTCTTTTTCACAGAATGTGAGCAGAAAAAAGGGGAAAAATCAATACACCACAGTGCAGGTATTCTCTGCTCATAAAATTTAACAGATGGACCTGAACTGCTGTAAGCAGAAATTTGTGTATGTGTGTGTGTCATTGGGGGGGGAGAAGGGAAGTAATGTGGGGAAGCGAGTTTCAGAAAGAAGCAGCTATGAGAATCAATGAATTCTAATAGGCAGAATTTCTACAGTATGACAGCGTGACAGTCAAATCATGATCTCTACAAGATACCCTTGTAGCAGGGGGAAGGAGTGGAGAGGTGCACAATGGATGAAACTTCGTCTGAACATTTGCCATAACAGTATCTGTGAAATAATGCAAGGGAGGCAACATTCCGTCTTTCTTGTACAGTGTGGGAGGTAGTTCATTTATAATTATTGGCTTATTAAATATTCTTATAGCTTTGTTCTGAATTTGTCCTGTGCAACCTCTCCACATCCACTCCACAAGGGTGAACAATATTCGAGATGAGGGCTCACATGACTTGTAAGTTATAGCTAACTGCTCGTCAGTGAAGAAGTTACGGATTCTGTACAATATGAGTAAATCAAGTTTCTCTGAAGCAGTTTTAGGAAGAGATCTAATATGAAAGGTCCATCTGAAAGTATTGTTGAGTGAAACACCAAAAATTTAAGCACGTTAGAAATAGGAATTTTGTTTGCACTGAAGGTATTGCAGGAATCAAACAATGCCTGTCTATTAGTAAACAAAATATATTTGTATTTTTTCCATTAAATGAGACAATGTCATTCGATCTCCATCCATTAATCTTAGATAAGTCTTCACTCAAGGAGACTGTTCTGCTGAGTTAGGAGTTAGAGATACTCTGCTTTGTGAATGGGTGTTTAAGTGTGAAAGAGCGATGAAGCAGTGAGTCATCTGATTATGAAGGAATGGAATTATGGGTGGCAGATAAGAGATCATTAATATGAAATGAGGAACAGGGTTGAATCCAGGACTGATCTTTGTGACACACCAGCATTACCTGAAGGGAAATTGGAATATACTTCACCTACCTTTACTCTTACCTTTCCGTTCCAGAGATATGAGGAAACTAGTGATACAGAAGATGATAGGCCGTAACAAGGGAGCTTTGATAACAGGGAATTGTGCCACACTCTGTCAAAAGCTTTAGAAATATCAAGGGCTACAGCACGTGATTCTCCATGTTGGTCAATTGACTGATGAATGGTATGAGTCAGGAGATTATGTCAGTAGTGGATCTTTCGTATGTAGTGTTCGGAAGTGATAATGAGATGTATCTGGTTCATTTTATATGACCAAAAGTTCGGTTAAGTGAGAGAGTGGGGCCAGAGTATAGCTGTTTCCATGCGAACGTGATCAGAATGTAGATTAAGTTACCTAGTTGCTAAGTAATTTTTTCCTACTGTACTTAATTAGTATTAAGTCTCTTTATAATATAAAAACTCGAGTGAGAAGGAATATGTGGCTATGGTCACGTAATCCAGCATAAGGTACGCACGTGCAAAGGGATGTGAGGCACGATGATTTTTATTGTTTTTTCGATGCAAGTGTATTGAGAGAGGTTGTGGAGAGTAATTATTGTAATTAGGGAATGTCATTTTTTTCGGGTAATCAATTATTGTAAGGGAAAAGGCATCACACTGAGTCTATTACAAGTCTATAGTAATAAAAATTTTAAACTGAGTAATCCGTCATCCTCTCTCCCCACCTTTTCCACCACGCAACATTGGCGTGTCACTCGCTCACCAAACGGGAAACGAGGCGGGTGGTTGGTGCTGTTACCATCCTCTCTTCCCCCCCCCCCCGCAAGGAATTCTGTAAGTAATTTGATAATACTGATGTTTGGTAGGTTGAAGCGTGAGTAAGTGATACCCACGAGAGATAATAGTGACGAAAACAGAGAAATAGACTCGGGTTAGTATCAAGTGTTGTCGTTCCTCAAGAAGTGTTTGATCACGCGAGGTGACGCCACTGGCCGGGTCCAGAGTTCCCAACTCACCTCCCTTGTCTTCCTTGAGCTGGATAGTGAGGTATTTCCCATATATTTGCGTAAAGTGCTTTATTTATTTAATGTGTAACTGGAATACGAGAATGCTAGCTACAGATTTCTGTTTGAGCCTCAGATAAACGTGTAATTTTTGAGGGCTAAATATCAGGTGCCTTGGGACTGTAGATTGTTTATATATGTGTTGGGATTACTTTGCAGTTCAGTACTTATTAGTGCAGTGTTAATAGTGAGTTATGTTCACGTAGTTACTTTGTGAGGCAGTGATATCAACTCAACGATGTTTTTCATGGTCAGAGTTATTCATGCTTATTTATTATAGAACTTCTATATTATCCTTACAATAAGTATTATTGTGAGCAGACCTATGTGTCTGTAGTGCCGTGTGTTATTCTGTGTCTGACTGATATGCCGAGTGTTGTAACTCATGTTTCTTTAATATGAGACTTTCTTGATCATGTGAAGGGATTACTTGCGCTAGGGAGAGTAGGTATTCATTGTATATATTAATTTCTAGCGGGTCCCAGTGACGGAGTCAAGGTCCCAGTGTGTGAGTCAAGGTTCCAGTGTGGAGGTCAAGGTCCCAGTGTGGAGGTCAAGGTCCTAGTGTGGAGGTCAATGTCCCAGGGTGGAAGTCAAGAATATCAGAAGACCGGACCAGTGAACTATGAGGTCAGAGGGTCGATTGTGGAGAGCCACATTGGACTGAACCTGGGATAGAGGAGCAACGTTTTGTGGAATTTGATATTAGGGCCATATATTTGTTGAATAACGTAACGTACCAACTGATTCAGGATTATTCTGTAAGGCTAGTAGATGGGAAGATTGCTATTATTTTCTGGTTTTGTTAATACACATTTCCTCCCACTCGAACTTTATTGTTTGTATAACCTTCAAGAATTGGTGCTATAGAGATTACCTAGTAGCTTGTTAATGAATAACCCGGGAGCATTTTGGGAAATTGCAAAGGTCGGGCTTGGGTTGGCCGAGTTAGAGACTGACCCCGTCATTTTGGCATGCTACCACTCTTAACTTGACCACTTGAAAAGTAATAAACGCAACCGAAGAGGCCGCTATTGGGAGAGAGTCTCTGTCAATCTGAGTTCCCGACTGTTCCAGCACACAGTGGTCATCATTAGTGACTTGATTTCTGCCCCTTTTCACCACGCAAAAGTCTGGATCGCAGAGGGGCTAGTTCACAGCGAAAACCAGACTGTCTGTCACTACTGCAATTACCGGTAAATTGTTGGATTCAGGACGTTTAACAGTGCGCTTATTAATGACAGTCTCGAGTACTTTTCCAAAAGATGTGATAGGTATTGATCTGTCATCAGAGGGATCAGTCAATCTTCCTTTCTTTGGAACTAGATGTATGTTGGCTTCTTTCCAAGAATTAGGGAATGAAAAAGTGCGTATGCATAGTGTGAATTATTTAGCTAGAACAAGAACACTTTTAAAAACGATTGAAGGAATTCGATCTGGACATGGAGCTTTGTTGATTGGTACATTGTCTAGGATAGGTTTGTTGTATCTAGTCTGTATCTTTAGTGCAACAGTTTCAAGAGAGCCGAGTTCTAGTACAGGATGGTCTGATTGGCTTCCTCTAAGGTAGAATATCTGGCAAACGTAATGTCAAGAATGTTAGCTTTTCCACGAGGTTCATTTACTGTGTTTCCAGATGAAGATTTTAGTGGGGGAATGGGTGATTACTTGTCAGAGTTACTATTGAAAGAACTGAGAGCTGACGAGAATATTTTAGTGTCATTAGAATTATTTAATGGTTTGGATGCATGGCTGCGAAGAAAGTTTGATTTGGCGAGATTGATTTGGCTTTTCCATGGATTATGGATTCTAGCAGTTTTAAAGCGATTGAGAGACCAGTTTTTTTACTTTAAGTAAAAATTATATGTGTAGGACATTTGGGTCGTTGCTCTAGCACAATTGCTGTCAAACCATTTTGGGGTGTCCCATCTTTTAGTAAATTATTGACTGGGTATGAAGAATCCCATACCAACTTGTATTAAGCCATTAATATGGGACATAATCTACCTTTACACTTATCTCTCCGTTCCTGAAAAATGAGGAAATCAGTGGGACAAAAGAGACAGTTTGAAGAAGAAAGATTGTCATGAAATGTCAGCTAGATAATTTCTAAATCCATCCCAGCCTACCTTATGATAGTTGCATCTGATCACCCAGAAAGTTTTTTGATCAGGGAGGTTTGGGGCAACTGACGAATTGTATGATGAGATTGTGGTCGGCGGATCCATGTGGTGATTGTCTCGTAGCCATAGCCGAGGCGTTTCCAAAAATGTTAGAGTATAGGGTTGTAAGAGGAGAGACTTTTCAAGTTGGTCTTGTCATGGATGGCTAGAGAAAGATAAAGATGAGTCTCGGGTTTGATTGCAGTTTTCCTGTCAAGGTAGTTATCTTGACAAGCACTACTAAGGTGAGGGTGGTTTATGCTAGCTAACACTGTGCCCTCTGCTCCTGCCTTTTCCACCGTGCCTCTCCTGTTTCCTGTCGCGACCCAACCCCTTCTGAGCTGTCTCTCCAATTTCCGCTGTAAATGACTGGTTGGGTCATGTGTGTGGGCACGTGTATGAGTGCGGTGTTCTTACATCAGGTGTTTGATATGAGTTTTCCATGACGTCGATGTGCTGTGTGCGAAATTCCCTAGGTAGAATCTCCACTGATGTTTCCTCATACTATCTCGAATTTAGGTACGACTTTGCTAAAACCTCTGTATTACATATTAACAACATATATGTCACTAGCTAGTATGTAATGTGTTATGGTATCTTAGAGACCTGACATCGCTGGGTCACGCCAAGTTGCTGTACCTATGGCAGCAGGTATTTACAGTTTACATATTCTGATAACATATTAATACATGGTATTCATCACGATATAGTATAAACAAAATAAAACTGTAGAAACATAACATATCGTACCAATGTATTGTGTGGAGTAAATACCTAGTAGTAAAAATTGAAAAAAAAAACATTGCATTGTAGTGATATAATGTATATATGCATTTAAGCAATGGTAATATAATGGCAGTGCCATGACAAGTCTATAGTAGTCAGTTGTATTAAGAATCAGCCATATGTTAAGTACCTATTCTCTCTCTCTCTCTCTCTCTCTCTCTCTCTCTCTCTGTATATATATATATATATATATATATATATATATATATATATATCATGATGATGATGATCATCAGCCATAACTAGTCCACTGCTGAACAAAGGCCTCCCCCAACCTTTTCCACGAATTCCTTGACTGATCCAATCTTTGCCACGTTTTCCCTGCAAATTTCTTTATCTCATCTCTCAATCTCCTGTCTGGTCTTTTTCTGCTACGCTTACATTCTCTTGGTGTCCAGTTAGTCAGCCTCTTGCTCCATCAGTTATTCCTTATTCTTGCTATATGGCCTGCCCACCTCCATTTCTGTTCATTTATAATTTCTATAATATCTTTGACTTTAGTCTGCTCTCTCACCCAAGTTGATCTTTTCCTTTCTCTTAAAGATATTCCCAACATTGACCTTTCCATTGCTCTCTGAGAACGGATTAATTTATTTTCCATTGATTTGTCAGTTTCCAGGTCTCACAACCATACGTCATAGCTGGAATTATACATTCGTTATATACTTTTCGTTTCATACAAACTGGCAAGCTACTTTTCATAAAGTGTCTCTGTTTACCGAAAGCTTTCAATCCAATTGGAATGCGTCTTTTGATTTCGCTATCATGATCTTTCGTTAATTTTAGTACTTGTCCCAAGTAGTTGTACTCCTCAGCTTCTTCAAGAATTTCATCGCTTATTCTGATGACGCTCTTTAGTGTTTGTGGATTAAACATTACTTTAGTTTTACTTCGGTTCATCTTCAGTCCTACTTTCAGACTTTCTCTGTTCAGGTCATTTAACATTTCTTGCAATGCCTCCGCTGTCTCTGAGATTAGGACAATGTCATCCGCAAATCTTATATGGTTTAGCTTTTCTCCAACAATGTTCACTCCTTTGTTTTCCCAGTCTAGCTTTCTGAAAATACTTTCTAGTCATGCTGTAAATAATTTTGGTGAAATTGTATCTCCTTGGCGCATGCCCTTCTCAATCTTAATTTTTTCTGAGACCTTATGTATTTTAACTGTAGCAGTTCCCTCTTTATATACGTTTTCGAGCAGGTTTACAATGTTCTCATTCACTCCTTGTTCTCTCAATGAATTTATAATTGCTATGTGCTCCACTGAGTCGAAAGCCTTTTCGTCATCAGCAAAACCTAAGCACAGTGGTTTATTATATTTTATAGTTTTCTCAATTAGCTGGTTCATTGTATGTAGATGATCAATAGTCGAATACCCGCTTCGGAATCTTGCCTGTTCACGAGGTTGGTTTTCCTCCAAAATTCTTGTTATTCTGTTCGTAAGGACTTTAGTGAAGAGTTTGTAAATGACTGATAATAAGCTAATGGGTCGATAGTTACTAAGATCTTTTGAGTCACCCTTTTTGTAGAGCAAAATAACTATTGCATTACACATGTTTTGGAATTTTCTTCTATTTTATACAGTGGGTAAATATGTGAGCACACCTATTTTGTACTTCTACTCCGGCATCCAACAGTAAATCTGTTACAATTCCATCTTCTCCCGGAGCCTTCCCTCTTTTCATATTTTTAAGACAAATATTTACTTCGTCTGGTGTTACCTCAGGTATTCACTTGTGTGTATATATATATATATATATATATATATATATATATATATATATATATATATATATATATATATATATATATATATATATATATATATATATATATGGTCTGGTTAGTACTTGGATGGGTGACCGCCTGGGAACACCAGATGCTGTTGGCATCCCTATGTGTGAAGTGGGGTTGGTGGAGGATTAGTGCCCCTCCCTGTAAAACAATTAACTCTAAGCCGTTGTCCATCCCGTTTGGGATACATGGCGTCTGGCAATGAATGAATATATATATATATATATATATATATATATATATATATATATATATATATACACACACACAAATATTTACTTCGTCTGGTGTTACCTCAGGTATTTCACTTGTGTATATATATATATATATATATGATATATTAATATTGTGATATAAAATGGATACATGTATGTCCATTATATCATTTATGCACAGTTAGATTAATATTATGCGAGTATAATATGTTACTCCATAATTTTTCCTCATTTTTCTTTTTTTTCTTCTTTGTGTATATATTTTACAAGATTTACATAATATACACATTTCACTAAGGGGGACTCACTTGAATGTTTACTCTTCCTCCCATAAATACTGATTCCATGTTTGCAATCCTTGCATGCATTCTGTGCATAGCCAAAATAGTAATATACTAAATATAATGGAGAAGATAAAGATAACTGGAGCTTGGCTATACATATAATATGGACTGAACATACTCATGCTCAATTCTTGCCAGGGCTTGATTGTTTGATTGATTAATTGCATAATTTAAAACTTACTTGAAGTCAACTTAATATTTGTGTTTATGTTGAAATCCATCATAGGCAGTGGTTAGAAGTGATTATGTGTGTGATTAACCCCTGTTAGGTAATGTTCTGAAAAATTACACTTTAGGTAACCCGGGGTCTGACTAACCCCAATTTTAAAATATTTGGTAAAAATCGAAACACTTAGTTGATTGACACATGCTTTTTTTATTCAGATACTACAACCATTTGGCCACAATTTCGTATGAAAGTTATCAAAATCCATCTTCAACAAAATAATTAGGGAAAAAAAAAACTTAAAAAATGTACCACCATAACAGTAATGTTTCTACTCCCCCGCTACAAATGACTCCCCACTATTGGACCACTGGATCATGTACATATATGACACAAGTATGTGGTATGAAAGACATAAGCTCCTGTGTTTGTAAATAAGGCAAAATCTGTAAAGGTATAAACAGGGAAACCAAAAAAAAGCTGGTTTTCGTGACACCTCTAATGCATTACCTAATGTAGGTAGAAACACATGTACAAATAACATTGTATCCACACTATTGGCCAAAGTTAACAAAAAACATTATAATGCAATTGCTTTGCATGTGATATGATTGGAAAGCCCATGTGTATGTAAAAAAAATAAAATATATTTTTCTTTTCCTTTTACAGTTTTGCTTTACAAACAAAAGACATTCAATTCACATGGAATGATGGCTTGATGCGCCTTTTTATGACCTGGTTTAGTTGCAGTCCAAGCATATAGGGGAAGAATGCTCACGACACACTGGACGCTGGCAATGTAGACACGTCATGTTGGTCTTACGATCCTTTGACCTGTCGCACAGGGCACACCGCCTCCTTGTTCCATCTGTTGCAGGAGGCCTCACGTGAGGGATGTTGATGTCAAACACTGTCCAGATCGTCAGCTTTGTGCTCCTCTTCATGGTTCGGAATTCCATTCTTTCTTCAGCCCTGGGATTCATCAACTTCTCAGCCAGGTCCATCATATACTGCCGACGTTCGATTCGAGGTTCTCCCTTCCTGGACCTAGTCTGGTTGCACACAATCCAGGAATTCACAACAGCTGCGTTCAGCATGCCATAAAACATGCAGAGAGGCCAGCGCTTGGTCTTGCGGCTCCAGGTGTAGCGTGCAGTCATCTGGTCAAATGCATCCACCCCTGACTTGGTTTCATTGTAGTACAGAATGACCTCAGGCTTCCTGTTAGGTGCAATGTTAGGAGTGTTGTGCATGGAGCTGATCAGCCAGATAAACTTAGCGTTTTTCTTATTGGGGAAATGTGAAAGGACGGGTAGGTCCTTGTCATACAAGAAAGCTATAGTGCCCTTAGGAATTACCTTCTTGTCTTTCATCAAAGCTGGTATGTCTGGCTTGTTTTGTTTGAGAGTCCCAACATATGTAAGGCCCTAGTTCTTTAGCAGGTCTTCAACAAGAGGGATAGATGAGAACCAGTTGTCCCCTGTGATGTTTCTTTGAGTGTTTTTGTAAGGCTCAACCAAGTGGGTGGTCAGATAGTGGCCCATGCTCATACCTGCAGGTGGTTTTGTTTGTTTTCCAAGGTAACACATCAGGTAACCTGGGGTCTGACAGGCCCAAGCAAAATTACACATCAGGTAACCTGGGGTCTGACAGTTTCCAGCAAAACTACACATCAGGTAACCTAGGGTCTCACAGACCCCAGCAAAACTACACATCAGGTAAGCTGGGGTCTACTGGATCCCAAACCTTTATTAGAGGCCAAACTAATCAAGATCAGGAAAATTTCTAATCACCACACTCATCTACACTACTCGTCAGGAAGGTAGAGGGAAAACCAAATTCCACGGACTTAATATATATGTATGGCATGAACAAAAACATTGGCTGGGGTCACTCAGACTCCAGATTACCTAACAAGGGTTAAGGATGGCATAGTGATCGTTTGTAACTAAGGTGGACCAAGACGGTGTAAGTACAGCACAATAGGCATGTGCTATGTATAGTCCTGATGTGGAAGTATGAGATGGTGGTGTATCTGGAAAAATTACAAAAAACTGGTGTGTTATGAGTGAAGAAGAAAAACTATGACTGCCCAATGCGCTGATGGTGGGTGAGTTTACTTGGAGCAAATGTGAAGTTGAATTGCTGATGAATGTCATGATTATTTATGACAGCCATTTTACAAGGGACTGTTCCAATTGGCTAAAACGTGCAGATGTACGCAGGACAAGGGTGAACAGATATGTACGACACTTGCGTTCAATAACTGATTGACCAACGAATGTGACAGTGTCCTGTCACTTGGAGACCATGATGAGTTCTGTGTTGGTGTTAATGGTGACCAAGGTGTCGTTCTTCTTAGAAGGAAATGGGTATATTTGATAGACTATGAACAAATTATCTGTTATGAATGGTACATGAACTATTACTGATGCTGGTAAGAGTCGCATCAAAGTATGGATTATATAGCATGAGATTCCTGGCAAGGAGGCGAGGTAGGGCAAGGAGAAGGTGGAGAGATATGGTGGATGTGTGAGGAAGAGAGGTTTGGAAGTCGGTGAGGCTAGGGAACTGACAGGAGATCGAGCTGGCTGGATGAAAATTGTGAGATGTGCATGATCAGGGATTTTTGGCACCCGTGGATTGATTCGATCGGATACGATATGTGAAGCTACAAAATGTGGTGAATGTTTTTGGCATATCCGATATAGCCAGGATTCCGGGGGCTTGAATGATGAGTGAATGGAAACATGGCCCATTGGACTGGGCAATTTTGGGCTGTCTGGACATTGCTGCTCCTCACCCTGCCCTTGGGTGGGAAAGGAGGTCTGGATGATGATGATGATGAGATTCCTGTCCTGAAACAATGCTTTTTTTTTTTTTTTCCGGCCTATCAACCATTGGGGCCGAAGCCGCTGGTCATTAAGGCCATATATATATATATATATATATACAAATATATGGCTGCAGACCTTGTTTATGTATGGCTTGACTGATTACTTGATGTAGGTCGTGAACCGGAAGTAAATTAATGGTGATCTTGCCATTACAAGCATTTGCAATATATATATATATATATATATATATATATATATATATATATAGAGTATATATATATATATATATATATATATATATATATATATATATACCTTTCATCAAAGCTTGATAACGAGCCCTGGTGTTGTCTAACTGAAGTATTATTATGTCAATGAAGTATTATTACGTCAATATTTTCAATGACCGTTGAGAAGTGTTGAAAAAGTGTCATGTTCTCTTCCATTGCGTTTATTATCTCCACACCTCTTATCCTTTCTGCCTTTCTGAAAATTTTCACAATCGTCATCGTTGCCGTATTTTGATTGTCAACTAGCTTCTGTTGATATGTTAATACCTGATCTATCTTATTAAATTTGTTGTTTATTTCTTGAAGATCTTTTTCCGTAGGCAATCCAAAAATATTCCCTAGAATTGCACCATCCAGGTCGAACAAACCGCGCCTCTCACGTGTATGGGCGATGTCCCAAAGTGTCTCAGTTTCATGAGATGGGATATCTAGGATCATGATGAGCTTGGTAATTTAACTAACTTTATGAATTCAGCCAATTCCTTTGTGTGATGAGCTTCTGAAGCAGAACTTCTCATCATTGGTTCCAATGTCCTCAGCGGCTTAGCAAAGTTCTCCAACAATACCGGTAATTCAAATATGATATCCAAGTTAATTTCAGTACTCATGATATCTTTCACAGTTGGTATCGAGGCTGTTGGGGTTATAAGGCATTCCTGCCTTATTATATGTTGAGGGTCTAAGTGAGTTGATCCTCTTGCTATATACAGTAGATGAGGATCCTTGGTAGAAGTCCCCTCATTGTTACCTACCATATATATATATATATATATATATATATATAATAGATAGATAGATAGACAGACTGATAGATAGATAGATATACATTAATTAGATAATCCAGTCATGCTGAGGTAGATGATAGTGATGACGCGCATTATAAACTGGCTGTTGGAGAACAATAGCTTTGCTCATTGTTGCACTTAGAGAGGGAGTTTAAATCGATATCTAGATCATGTAAATGCTATATTGTGGCATTTGTAGCAACAGTTGCACCTATTTTTATTTGTTATGCTATCTTTATTTCTGTAAGTATCAATTTTTTTCTAGTTTAGTGTCATCGTTTGAGTTCAGTTTTTTGGTTGTGTCTGAGGTAACGTAATTGCTGGCCAAAATCCTTGAGACCCTTTTTAACCAGCCCCGTCCCGTTGACATGAATAAACGTCCACACGTTTTGTCACTGCCAATCCCGTTGATGTACATAAACGCACCTCAATTGCAAAGTCCATAATTTGCACAATTTTCAAAATCTGTGTGTGATTTTCGATTCACCCACCCAGGCAAGCCTCCCCTAACTGCCACCAGGCAGGCAGCCTCCCAGACCCCGCATGACCAACGCGTGCCCTTGTCTCTGTCACTCACCTGTTAGCAATGACCCAGGTCAGACATGGCATGTTGAGGTCTCTCTGAGGACGAAACACAGTCCGCCCTGGATGCCTTCACAGGTGAAAGTGATTCTCTACTGGATGACGATGTGGAGGATAGGGATTATGTGCAGCCTGAGGAGGAAACAAGCAGCAGTGATGAGGAGGTCCTTTTGCCGAGGAAAATGTGGTATGTTACGTACCGTAAGGCGAGGGAAGGCCAGCCTGGACCCCATACTCATGCACGGACCTCTCTCCAGCCCCTAGAGAGATTTTCAAATGATGATGAGGACGAGGATGAGGACAGCGGCGTAGGATGTGATGTAACCTCATGGTTGGGGAGGTAGAAAATTTCACCGCGAAGATCAGAAGGTGTGGCGAGAAGGCAAACCAGGTATGGTCCTTCTGTATTGTCTGGGGATGGCGAAAGTGGTGTGGCAGGAGTGAGGAGTGAAAGGGCAAGTGGTGTGGCGGGAGTGAGCGGTGAAAGGGAAAGTGGTGTGAGGGAGGCAGCACGAGCATGTGGTGTACGTGGGCAGTGGGAAGGCAAGGTGGAGCCATTCCCCACAATATTCCCTCACTTACTCCCCACAGCCCCATGATGTGGGGAGAGGAAGGAAAGGGAAGGGAAATGGGAAAGGAAAAGGGAGAGGGAAGAGAAGTGCGAGTGAGGAAGGGCGCCGCTCCCCACCTCCCTAATCTCCCCCACCACCCTCCCCTCCCCACCCTGATGAAGGCGAAGATGGGGACGAGGCTGGAGGCGGTAGTGTGTGATGGAACTGGGAAGATGGGAGTAATTTCACTCCCATCATTCATCCTATCACTGAGGAGTGACGGTCTGGTTGCATGGCTCCAGGTATCTAAACGGGCTCTACTAGGGTGGATTTCTTCCACCTGTTCTTTGGGGAGGAGTTTGTGGGTCGCATAGTGGAGCAAACAAACCTATTCGCAAGCAGCTAGCACCGTGAAAGTGAACATCAAGGTACAGCAAGCAGGCACTCCCAGCAATATGACTATCCCATAACCCTAGCTGAGATGTTCCTGTTTTTTGCCCAGGTTCTCTTGATGGGTGTTGTACGAAAAAATCAAATTCCTGCATACTGGACCATGGACCCAATGACCATCACACCTTTCTTTGGAAGGGTAATGGGTCGTAATTGATTCCAGCAAATTCTCAGCTGCCTCGACTATTATGATGCAGACGACCCTGCTAATGCCAATAACACAGATAAAATGAGGAGAATTAGGCTTGTCTTTGATCACCTACGTGAAATGTTCCGCTCCTCATTTTATCCTTACAGAGACCCTGTTATAGACGAGAGTCTTGTGTTGTGGAGAGGGAATATTTCCTATCGCCAGTACATACCCAGCAAGAGACACCGTTTCGGGTTCAAGATCATTGTTATGTGTGACTCTAAGACTGGTTATGTGCAAGACAGTCTTGTACACGGGTGGACAAACATAACAGAAGATCATAGTATTGGACTCTCAGGGGCCGTAGTGAAGACAATGATAGAGGAGTATCTTCATCGTGGTCATGTGTTGTACCTGAACAACTGGTACACTAGCCCTCTTCTCGCTCGGTTCCTCCACCAACACGAAACCAGAGTCTATGGTACAGTAAAGAGAAACCGTTGTCATACGGTCAAGGTAGGGAAGAAACTTGACAAGAACGAGGTGGTTTTCTTCCAGGCAAATAAAATTCGTGCCACCCTGTGGAACCACAACAGGGAAGTTTGCCTTCTGTCGACTGTAAACAGCCCCCTGATGCACCGCACAGACTCCGTTGATCACCGCAGTAAGAGGAGGCGCCACGTCTGGAAACCTGAGTCGGTACTGGACTACAATCTCAACATGAGACAAGTGGATCAGTCTGACTCCATGATTTCCAGTGTGGATTGTGCCAGGACCACGATGAAGTGGTACAAAAAGCTCTTCTTCCATCACGGTCCTCAACACACACTACCTTCACGCCATGACAACGGGAATCTCCGAGACCTTTGAGGGGTTTGTGAGGGAGCTGTCTCGTGAAATTATCGCCAGGTAAACACAGGACAGGCCCCCACACCGCACCGCACCCCCAGTGCCGCCCAGACTCCCCTACACCTTGCAGGATGCCACTACCCGAGCATTATCCCTCCTCAACCAAACCGTCCTAGACCCCGGTGCCGCTGCGATATATGCAAGCACTCAACAGTAAGACCAGCCACTCAGAGAAAAGACACAAGGTACGAGTGTGTAGACTACAATGTAGCATTGTGCCTTCAGCCCTGTTTCAAAGAATATCACAACTACCTACACTACTGATACTGTGTGGGATAGCGATAATATGATGCTCACTGTAGAAGTAAGGCCTGCACATACTGTATGTGATAATATGACACTCAGTATAATGGTAAGACCTGTAAGTATGTGATAAGAATTATATAAAGTTGAAAAGGGTGTAATGTTAGTGGTAAAATATTATATAAGTTGAAAAATAATGTAAGTTGAAACAAGTGATATCACGAGTACACCCACTGTGTAAATATGCGATAATATGACGCTCAGTAGAACAGTAGGGTCTGTAAATATGTGATAGCAATGATATAAAGTGGAAACAGGTGTAATGTTAGTGGGAAAGTATTTTATAAGTTGAAAAATAGTGTAAGTTGAAACAAATGATATCGTGATTACACTCACTGTGTAAATATGCGATAATATGACACCCAGTAGAATAGTAAGGTCTGTAAATATGTGATAGCAATTATATAAAGTGGAAACATGTGTAATTGTAGTGGAAAAGTATTATATAAGGTGAAAAATAGAGTGTAAGTTGAAACAATAGTCATAGCGACTTAACTCGCTATGTAATTATGCGCTAATATTACACTAAATATTATCGTAAGGTCTGTAAATATGTGAAAGCAGTTCTCTAAAGTGGAAAAGGGTATAATGTTATTGGAAAAGTAATATGTAAGTTGAGAACAGAGAATGCGAGTTGAAACAACAGTCACAGCGAGTTCACCCAATACGTAAATATGCGTTAACATTACACTAAATATTATTGTAAGGCCTGTAAGTATGTGAAAACAGCTCTCTAAAGTGGAAAAGGGTATAATGTTATTGGAGAAGTATTATATAAGTTGAAAAAATGAAATGTATGATGAAACAACAATGTTAGCGAATCATCGGTGAACAGTTTGGGCGATTTCGCTAGGTTCGCCTGATGGAACAATGCTTGTTTCACCTCTAATTTTGTATAAAAACCAGTTATCTCTTGTACTACATGTTTCTTTGTTTGTAATAAATGTATATATCTACCTATTGTGAATGGTTTCCCATACTAATAATGCCATAGAAAATGTGAGAGCCACAGACCACCTCCACAGAACACGGTACCAGGTGTAACGAAGGTATAGCTGTTTAGGCCACGTATGGACTCTGGTGAACACTTTCTTTGTGACTGGCCATTGTTTCTCATCAAAAGTGGAGGTTTGAGCCAGAAAATCTTTTATCCAAAAATGGTCAGAACTGGGGAGAGTCAGTGGTTGAAAAGTGGTCAGGACGGGGCGGGTTAAATGATCAACATGAATTTGCTTTTCTTCGCCAGTCGACAGTGATTAATTACTACAGTATTGGCTGTTCTCTTAATTACTCTGTATGGGCCTTCAAATTTTGGTGATAGTTTATTGTCTCTAGTGTGAATGATGCCATAGACAATGCTACGTGTGCTGATAGTTGATTCTTTTGCCTTTTATTATATGACTCTGTCATTTCTTCCTTGGACATCTCTAATTGTTTCTTCACCATTTTGTGTATCTCTTGGAATTTATGCAAATGGAGTTTGGGATAATCGCATAACTGTATACTGACAAATTTTCACCTTCCAGTATCTCGTACCGTAATCGTTTGTCTGTCCCGTAGATAATGAAATGGGGTGTGTCTCCTTGAGATATGTTTATTGCATAATTTATTAATGCATCCATTCTGGCAATCCATTCATCCCAGCTTACATAATTTTCACTGAGAATGTGTCGTAGCACATCGAACACTTTTTCTTTGGTCTCTCTTCCAACCCATTGGATGCTGGTTGGTAGGCTAAGACACTGACGTTTTTTATATTGCATTGTTTGAATATTTCTTATAAGATTTCAGAATTAAATCCACTTCCATTATCGTTTATTAATACTTTTGGTGTGGTGAATCTACAGATTTGGTCTATGAATACCCTTTCCGCTGTTTCTGCTGGCTTATCCTAAATTGGGACCAAAATCACATATCTTGAGAAATGATATGTAGCAACGAAGAGATATTGATTATTGATGTAAGATAAGGATAACTTAAGTCAGCCGTGAAAATGTCCCACGGTTGGTTAGGTACAGGATGTTTCCCTATTGGTGCAGGTGTTAACGTGTAACCTTTGTGTCTCGCACATGACTCGCATCTATGTGATTGTGTATGTTTTTGAATGACGATTGCCAGTAGCTTAACATCCGGGCTTGTCTGACCGTCCTATCTCTGCCAGGATGTCCTGCATGTGGATTGTCGCGTATTATCCTTAAAACATGAGCCATCATTAGGTACAGCGAGTTGTCTGTTATTTCCACTATGATTGGGTTTTCCTGGGTTGATCCTATATAAGAAATTGTCGACTATTGTGAATTGTTTGAGTAGTATGTGCGGCTTGGGTAATTGTATGTCCTCGCCACTCTCCAATTTGTTTATAACTTTAGACCACGTTGGATCAAGTCTCTGTGCTTTCGAGATTTCGTCATTGTAAGGGAGTTTTTCCCTTAGACCTAATGTTGTGCCATGAATTGTTGCCGCATTCCTCAATAATGCGTCTGCGGCTAAAGTTATCTTGTCATGTATATAGTGAATATGTACAATAGAATTTTCAATCGTACATTTCCATCTTCCTCTCCTCCAAGAGAGGAGCTTTTCTTGGAACATGTCCACGAGTGGTTTATGGTCAGTGAACAGGTGAATTTCGTGACTATATACCAAATCACGAAATTCTGTAATTCAAAGACCACTGCAAGTACCTATAGGTATGCAGTGCAATAATTTTTCTCTGCACCTATTATTTGTCCACTAATGAATGCTATTGGCTGATTTTTTCCACGCATATGTTTTTGCATCAGTATGGCCCTTAATCCTTTAAGAGTTGCATCTGTGCACATTGTAAATGGTTTTGCGAAATTAGGATAGGCCAGGCAAGGTGCACATGTATGTTTATCTTTTCATTCATTAAATGCTAGTTTTTGTTCCTCTCCCAACTGAAACACAGCTTTTTTTTTTTTCAGTGGATGGAATAATGGTTCTGATATGTTAAATAATTGTTGTATGAATGATCTGTAATATCCTGCTAGTCCTAAAACTTTTCTTACTTTATCCACATTTGTGAGTTCAGGGAAATCCCTTACTGTTTGTATTTTCTCACCTGATGTGTGTATGCCTTCTGCATCAAGCCTGAGGCCTAAGAATTTTATTTCCTTCAAGCAAAATTTGCATTTTAACAGCTTAATTTTCAAACCAGCAATGACCAACTTGGGGTACACATACATTTTGGCTGTGTGTCTGGTGTACGTCAATGTTGTGTTTAATCAGGTTAGTACAACCTAATTATTCCCCAGGTAATGCGACTGTCTGCCGGTGTTTTTGTAATAGATCTAATAGATTCATTGTTCACATTAATATTTCCTGAGGGAATCAGATTCTCATATATGCACTCTCTGTCCGTCGATTTAATCTTACTTGATGTTCCTATTGTTTCATCACTTTTAGGAGCTAAAAAAAATTCTGAATTGCAAATACAAGTTCCCTTTTTTTTATTTGCATTTCTCCATTCATCTGATTAATTAGGAACACACGAGTTTCCCCATCGTTATTCACCTGACATAAGGCGTTTTCCACCGTGAGTCCTTTAATTAGGAACACATGAGTTTCCCCATCGTTATTCACCTGACATAAGGCGTATTCCATCGTGAGTCATTTCATTTTACATGATTCTTCTTAGACAATAACAGTACCATTCTTAAGTTTACTCTTTATGGTGACTTTCATATATGATTTAGGTGGAATAACTATGTCATTGGTGAGATGTGCGGGAATTAATGTTGGAAGTTTACTGTCACTTCGGTCCCTTGGTAGAGAGGATGATAGGGAAGGGAGAGAAGGTTGAATATTTTTATTGAGTGCTTGTGTTTTCTCCTTTTCTTTGAGGTCAGACTGAATTGTCCCAACTCCCTTCGATTGTTGGATGACATTTCTGCTGAAATTTCCTCTATGAATTCGTTGTCATATTTCATGACATCCATGTGTGGGAGTAATATGGTATGCTCTTTCCTCATGGTTCTCAAACTCAGTAACATGCCACCTCTTATTGCTAAGTTCTCTACTATAAAGAAATTAGTAGTGATTGTTTTTGTAGTCTCTGTAAAATTGATGTCTAACTGTATCATGCCCTTTACTGTTATTTGTTTACCATCTGCAGCATAGAAGTCTAAATTAGATTCCTCCACGAAGGTTATTTTTGTCTTATTTCTAATAATCCCCTCTTCCTCCTGTGTTATTAAATTCACTGGTGAGCCTGAATCCAAGAATAATGAAATCTTTTGATCTTCACAGGAAGCGGACACCAAAATACACTCATCACCGTATATGCTTCCTATATGCACTCTAAGATTGATTTTTTCTTTATGTATGGCCATTTTTGGTAGCTGCATGCACTTCCCCCGACTTAAAAACGGATATTAATCGTTCAACTGTCTTGCAATGTGATGTTCAGTGTTCTGTGGTTTCATACTTTCTAAAATATGGCCGCACCCCATTCTCTTTATCTCTATCTTCTATGTGTTTGATATAACAGTCAGCTATCACGTGACCGGGATTAGCACAGTAATAACATAGAGTAGGCCTATCTCCCGAATGTGACACACAAGATGACTTTCCATATTTTGGTTTTTCTGTGACATGGTTTCTGCATGGACTATGTGCAGATTTTTTAGGTTGCCTGTGGCCTGGTGTTTGTGGACGCTGCCTTGATGTCAGATGTTTCATTTGTCTGTTCTCAGGTCACGATCATTTTTGTACTGTACTTGTGCTAGATGCATTAATAGCTGCCACTGTGTCTATAATTCTCATCCATGTTGTACTGAATTGTGATAATTCACTGACTCCTGCTTTGCTGCAATTCATCTCTACCTCTTTCATACAATAAAACTTATTCCTGGAGTATAAGCAATAGTTTTAGCTATCTTGAGTACCCTATCAGGAAACTTACACAAGGCAGCTACATAACCAAGGATGACAAAGACATGCATTGGTGACGTCTTCTCATTAGCTGTTACACAATCTGAGTTTTCTATACTGGCTAACAGTATTCTCTTAATTGTGGACACATCTGCCGTTATTTCACTGACAAGTGGAGAAGGTATATGTTCGTAAGTTAGTATATAAATGAAATATTATTAAACTACTAGAAAGACTAAAATGTGATAAAAAATGGAGAGTAAAATAGCTTATGAAGGGTGATGGAGGGTGGTCGGGGTCAGTTGCGTATGCAAACTCAGGTCATAACGTCACATTGTTCTCACTGGCTGTTCACTTTTTTTTTTTCTCCTAACCCTATTATCCTTAATAACTTTGTCTTAATTGTTACTTGTATGATTGTTGTAAATATGATAATTGTAGCTGTATTTATAAAGCATGTGTTATATATTTTGTGCCAAGTGTTTTGTCTATCACTTTTGTATTAGGAACATTTCACTATAGGATAGTGGTGATATTCATTAGTGAAGTTAGAAGCAAAAAAGGATTGAATATTTAAGCTCCCTGGGAGGAATAGAGTAAAAGTATAGAAGATGCAGGATGATGTGCAGGGTGTGTAGGTGGGTGATGATTGCTATGCTCGCGTCACCATTCCCCATCACCCTCGAAGACTCAGCGTCGTGGTGATGGAATAGAGGTGAGTATTGGTGTGTACTGGTGAGTGAGGTGAGTAATGGTGAGCCAGGGCTGGTGAATGCAGACTTAGATGTTGCTGCGTTGTCTCTCCCCAGTCACCACAAAATCAGCGCCTCCTCGCTCTCTTATATGTTGTCTGTTCGTACCACTTCCTCAGCTTGTTATGATTAACTCGAAGGTTTGTGATTACTTGTACAGCGTTTAATTGTAGTTTCTTGCTGTATGGTGCGACTGGTTGTTGATCTTGGTTACAATCTCACCTGCTTGTAGTTTACTTGTAGAATCGTAATATCTTGTTTTGATTGCAGAGTTGATTTTTAAGTTGTTTGTTGAGTGTTGAAAGAGACGATAATCGGCTTCGTTTACCGCTGTTGTTTATCACTGTAGTGGTTCATGGTAGTTGGCTGGTGCATATAAGGTCGTAAGGCGTCATATTGCGGGACCTTGTAGCAGCTCTTCTTTTCTGTCTTGTTAATGTAGACTCAACTGTGGAATTGTATTACCTTGAGTTGATTGTAAACCTAAAATCGTAGATTCTTGAAGTTATTGTGAATCGTATAGCTGCAGAATGTTGATTGTTAATTAAATCGGGAGGCATTAATCAATTGTAGTCGTGGTTCGTATAATTGCTGCCACCAAAAGTCTTGAAAACATAGCCAAGGTGTTGCCAAAAATGTTAGAATAAAGGGTTGTAAGAGGGGAGAATTTTAAAATTCGTCTCGTCGTGGATAGTAGGAGAAAGATAAAGATGAGTCTGGAGTCTGATTGCAGTTTTATTCTCAAGGGAGTTATCTTGACAAACACTACTAAGTTGAAGGCGGTTTATACTAGCTTACGCCGTGCCCTCCACTCCTGCCTTTTCCACCGTGCCTCTCTCGTTTCCTACCACGTCCCAACATCTTCTGACCTGTCTCTCCAATTTCCCCTGTATATGACCGGTTGGGTCAAGTATATGGGCACGTGTATGAGTGTGGTGTTCTTCCATCAGGTGTGTGGTGTGAGTTTTCCATGACGCCGATGTGCTGTGTGCGAAATTCCTTAGCTAGAATCTCCACTGCTGCTTGCTCTAGGTCTCTCGAATTTAGGCACAACTTTCCTCAGACCTCTATATTACATATTAAGAGCATATATGTTACTAGCTATTATTTAGTGTGTTAAGATATCTTACTCTCCTGACAATAATTGTACCTCTATCCTGCATTAATCTTGGTTATTTGTCAGGAATAGATCCAAGAGTTAGACACCGTGGTCAGGATTATCTGGTATTCCGATTGGTTGTTTTACCAGTTGTATGAGTGAAAACGATTGTGCAAACAGCTCACATGGTGGGCCAATATCACCAGTCCTGGCAGAACACAGTAAACATTCTAAATTATGTACGATAAAATTACCCAACACAGTAATTTCAGAATTAAGAGTGAGGTTAAGGTTGGTCAGCTGTCCGGATATAGAGGCACGCAGGGTTCTGATGAGACATTGGGGGAGCGATAAACTATAGATACAGTATATTCGGTTATAATATGGTAATTTTGATTGTATACTAAGTAATCAAAATTAGTAGAAGTGAAACTGATGATTGTGTCAGCTGCGTTTTTTTTTTTTTTTTTTTTAATATACAGTATAGATCAACAAGAGCCACTCTTGTTTTGAAAGCTACTGAGTAGATGGTAACCATGGAAACTATGTGGATGAGTCAGTAATGGGAGAGATTTTAATTTCTGTGGCGAACAATGCCAGAGGGGCTATAGGTTCAACTGGAGAGGATTAAGTTTGGTACTAAGTCCTCGGATGTTGGTAAAATTTGAATATAAGGCAGAACCCGCTCTTTCACGCTGATGAACATGTTTTTTGGTGTCACCACTGGCACAGTTGCATGATGAAGATCATAGCCCTGTGATGCCGGCCCTGTGCTGCCGGTGGTGGCCGACCGAAGTACCACTTCATTTGGTCTTAATACTGCAGTGGCCATTGTTAAGAGGGGTAAGTAACACAAGGTGTGATATCTGATGTGCATTTAATGTGGTGTACGCAGATGGAGGTAAAGGTTTATGATAGCATGCTGACTTACTCTGTGGTAATGAAAATGTTCAGTATATTTAGCAATGGCTGAACATATTCTGGAACAGGTCCTGAGAGCTTGTGAAACGGGAGCATCAGCTCTCCCTGTCACCATTATGCCATCCACCTCAACAGTACCATCCTGTTCGACTGGTGTTACAGTCATTCATGTATCTTAACAAAACAGAGCATCTAAGAGAGAAAGGACTAAGATTATGTCATATAGCTAAGTATTGTTATAAATTCTAATTAACAATGCAGCTCCTAGCTGGTTATAATCGCTTGCCAGTAATCAGCAACAATATGACATAGTAGCCAACCTGGGGCATGTGTAACAATGTATTCTGTCACGAATTGGGCATAACACTGTTTTTATGTGAACACTGTGCTTAAATCGAAGGAACCCAGTTTAAGTTTTATAGACCTTATGCAATATAATTGCTCCAAACTGCTTTCAAGACTATAATCTGCACCTGATGGAAACATTGACTTCCCACATTCCCACCTTCCTGCCTTCCCCATCTGCTTCCTGCTAAAGCTATGTGGTAGTTGAATTATTGCACACGACACGTACGTATGGAGCTACCCCCATCTCCATCCTTTCTTTCCTAATGTCAACGGAGATGTTTAACATATGCTTACAAATGCATTTAGGTACATACGTACTAAGGATAACGTGAACTTAACTTCTTGTATTTATAAGTACCATGACAATGAGTACTCAAAAGTAAGAATAGTGAAGCAGGGATTATTTAGGAACGTGTCTGGAGTTCGGAGAGAGGGTAGGATAAGGAATAATGCGATTCGTGAAAGATGCAGAATAAGGAAGCCTTTGTACACCAAAGTTGAAGAGAGTTTGTTTAGATGGTATGGGCATATGGGGCGAGTGGGTGTGATTAATCGGGTGGCAAGTGGTACATCTGCTTGAACCTAATGACGAAACGAGACATGGCAGACCTACTGTAGAAGAAAGCGGATAGATATAGTAAATGAGCGTGTGAGTATGACGGGTTTACAAGTTATCGAGGCTTGGGAACTGATAAACAATTGAGCTGGCTGGATTAATTTTGTGCAGTGTGTACGACCAGGGTTTGTCTCCCCATCTTAACTCAAAAAATCGTCAGACGGACTGTTGGAAAGGTAAGTCTGCAGCGGCATGAGGAATGTTTTATTTTTTACCCATCAAGTGGAGCCAGGATTCCGAGGCCTTGAATGGTGAGAGAATGGGACTGTGGCTCATTCATCAGGGCAAAATTTGGTTACTATTTCAAAGCATATTTTTTTTCTGGCTTTCTGTACAGTACCTCACTTCACTTGCGTTAAAAAAGTTCTGGATGTTGATGATGATGATGGGGATGATGATGATGATGATAATGATGATGATGATAATGATAATTATGATGATGATGATGATGATGATGATGATGGTGAGGAGGAGGAGGAGGAGTGTATTTAGTATTTATTTAAATTAAGAGTATTTCATTATTATGTCTGCCTTTCATGCACCAATGGGTTCTTCAAAACTTTTTCACATCGATATTCACATCTTGGGATGAAATAAGATTGGCAATGGTAGTCGGTCTCGCTGTAATGAGGCCTTCTTTATAGTTCACTGCAGAAACTTCGAAACTATTTCACATCGATATTCACATCTTGGGATGAAATAAGATTGGCAATGGTAGTCAGTCTTGCTGTAATGAGGCCTTCTGTATAGTTCGAAAGAAATCCAGGCTATAGCAATTTACTAACACAATTTGTTATAATACAGAAGAGTACAGAAAATCATTACAGCCAATTTTCAAAACTATTTTATCACAAAATTATTCTCAGTTGTAAAATTTCATTGAGACCACTTTCAGTCTGGCCTTACTCCTAGTTTAATAACTGGGGACCTAGCAGTCGGCTGGCATGACCTTTAGAGGATCCCTTAATCAACTGGGAAATATACAGAAAGTATTCTCATGAGATGCAACCAGTGGTGCATAGGTTTGCGTGCGTAGCTGGGAAATGAAATAATCCAACTATGAATTTTGCGATAGTCAAACTGTTAAACAAAGTTCATTTTCTCCTGTTCCTATTTAAGCAACAGTGCAGCTGGGGACAAGGATGTACAATTACTGTTGTGGGTTATGTTCTTGTGGAAGAATGGTAAGGTAGAACTTAAATGCCTGCAGTGTATAGTCAAGATTCCGAGTATTCTTTTTATCATCAAGAAAGAAGCTTCGCTAAAATCAAGGAAAATTGCAAGGACCAAGCCAGTGAGGCAAATAATGGTAGCATAATGAATGCCTCTACCTGCTGGAACACAATAAGCGAAATATAAACGTTATTAAGAACATCTATACAGTATGCATGGATCGTTCAATACGTTGACGTATTTTTCATTAAATTCTTGCTTTTACTTGATTATTTGATTATTTTATACAGCTTGGGTGAACACCACGGAACTGAAGACGTAATCTAATATCTACAGTTCAATTGTGTTCCAAGATCACAATGTACAGAGACTTTATTGAAGACTAGGACGTTCCAAACGGAAGCCATATTCAGATTCTACGTAGTGACCACTAATGAATTTCTTCAGGTGAATCTACATCTAGACACACAGTAGGCAGCAAGCATGAAACCCTGCAAACTTCGAACGCGCAGGGAAGATAGTAATGCACACAACCACTCAACGCATACTCACTGGCTCCTGCAGACAGAAGAAATTCGTTTAAGCTTTTCCATGTTGCCTCAAAGAGACTGTTACTTATATACGGAAAGATCTCTCACACTGAAGGAATTATGGAGGCTCTACTCTACCCCCTGTATTTCGAGGAAGCCTCTGATAACCTGGATAAAGTAATCTGGAAGTAGCAATACAGCTTCACAAATTCGTTTGCATTGTGAAGGTGTTAACCCCTTGGATCCCAGAGTCCCTGCGTGAGGGATTTTGCTGGAAGGGTACTAAGCGTACCGCCCTCCGCCTGTCGGCTCATAGTCGTGAAGCTCACAGGTCCCTACGCCGGGGTTCCCTTCTTTAATAAATTTTGAAAATGCCCAGTTCCGTCCCATACCGGGGACGCGAGGTGCAAAGGGGTTAAAGAAACTGGTAGATTTGCCAGTGTTTAACTTCTTAGCTCTCAGAGTCCCTGAGGGAAGGATTTTGCTGGAAGGGTGCTAGGCGTACCGCCCGCCGCCTGTTGGCTCATAGTCGCGAAGCTCTTAGGTCTCTATCCCGGGGTTCCCTTCTTTATTAAATTTCGAAAATGCCCAGTTCCGTCCCACACCGGGGACGCGGGGCGGAAAGGGATTAATATCAAACTTACTGTACTGAGATATGTATCCCATGTTGGTATTAGCAGAGGTGTGCAATTTATGGCGTGGCATGCCCTCATGGAAGTGCAGTGGTTGTTGCTACGCCGATACTCCTCAGATTATTTCCTGCTACAACCCTTGATTGAACCACAGCTTTTATGATTCCAAAGCCTTTAACTTCTCACTGCCAGCCATCAGTGGCAGAGTATTTCCTGACTTTGCAGTAAACTATACAGTGACAGCGTAATCTTCAGAAATTTTATATATCTTGTAATGACAGCACTTTGTCTGAGATATATCTTAAATATATCTTTTCACATAATTATAAAGAGGGCAATAGCTAACGTAGTTTGATGGTTCGTTACTTCCATACAAAGGACAGAATGTAGACGTAATATACTACGATCATCATAACCTACTTTATTGAAAGTTATTACAACAATATGTGTAATTTCAGTTGAAAACTCGGGTTCCTAGCACACGGAAAAGAAAACAAGAAGGAAGAGGAGTGGTTAGATATAATTATTAGGTTGCGGCTGCTAAGTGAGGTGAGTAAGTACCCCATAGCTGAGGGAGGACAGTAAACATATTGACATCAGTCACCAAATATAAAATAGATGAATATTACCTAAGTTCCGAAAATCTTAAATGCTTCCACTGATGGACTCCATTATATTATCTACCGCTTTGGGACGATAATGTTTTTGCCCGCCTTTGTGTGTGTGTGTGTGTGTGTTCCTGTCATATCTCATGAACGGCTTGAGCTATCAAAATGAAACCTTCAGGATATCAAGATATGACCAAAATCTTGGACGATTTTGAAAATGTACAGTCGGGGTCAAGGTCGTCACCAAAATGTCTGCCAAATCTAAACTAGTTTTTATCATCCACATTTCGCACCATTATATCTAAAGAACGGCCTGAACACTCAACATGAAATATTAAGATATGGCTAAAATCTTCCGGCCCATCCCCCCGGGGTGGAGCCCCCTGGACCCCAGGGAGAGGCGCCGCCATCCGGCCCCATCTGGGAGCCCCGCCCTCCGGCCTCCTCCACGGGTGTCTCGCTTGTAACCTGGCCGACAGCATATCCTGGTAGGCGATTAGCATTCGGCTCCCGAATGCTTTTCTTTCATTTTTTATATTATAGTAGTGAAATCCAGACGATGTTCTTTAGGAAACTATCGTAATGTTGGGGGAATTATAATTATTATACTTCTGCTTTGCAGCCTGAAGACGTCTTATTTACTTTCTTTTTCCGCACTACAGGGGTGGGCAAATCCGGTATACTTCATTTGTTTCCTCACTCACTGACTCACTGTACCGTTTGAAGGATGATATCTAGCAGCTTGCAACTGTAGGGTTATATGGGCGTTACAGTTTTACTTCCATCGATTTCTGTCATAGTTATAGAGGCCCAGACCATATGCAGGATGTGTACGTGTTGTATCTCATGTGTGTCCTGGGCTTGTCTGTGGTGTGTCTGAGGTGCATGTGGTGTACATTTGGGTTGTGCCCTGGTTCTGGCTGAGCGATATATCCAAAAACAAAACATCTTTTCGTATGTGATGGAGTGGTGGATACAAATGGAATGGGTGCAAGGTGCCCTCTTTCTTGTTAGATGCTGATAAGCATATCAACATGCGACTTTATCCCGGACTGAATATATACATCATGCAACTAACCATGCATGCCAGTGACTAAGAAGCTGAGTTCTAGTGAATTAGCTTTCTCAGACAGTTTGATCTGATTGTAACCAAACTTTGTGAAAGGACTGATCGCCAGCCAAGGGGTTGACTTGTTAGTAGAACAATAAGCCATCGGTCAATCCCATATGGAAAGGGGAATTTGAAGTTTTCAGTAATGACTAAACTGGTTACAGGACTAAGAGAGAGACATGAACGGAGTCAGTTTTGCTAACAGTCCGTCTAAAGTCACGGCCAAAACTTGACCCAATTTTGTGTGTGAATAAATAACTGAAATAGTTATAATTCTGGAACTGTTGAGTGCTGGCGAACCGGATGACTTTTTTTTTTTTTTTAATAGTAGGTCAATGCTCAAGGCTCCACGGCAAGCCCAAGCCAAACAGTTTTTAATAAATTTATATTAAGCTTGGTGGAAGGGGTTCAGGACACGGTAGGAATGAAGGGATTCGATTTTGAGGGAGTAGTAGTCCAAGGTCAAGATCACAGGATAACATCAAAGCTCGACCTGTATGTGCTGCGGTGCACCAGCATTTAAATGCTTAATGCATTTTACATGTGTTGTGCTTGTCTGCTTCAGTTCATTTATATTCTGGTTAACACAAACTGTTATATTCAGCTTGGTAAAGATATCTACGCGTTGGAGAGTTTACAGGGAGGCATCAAAACTGACGCCAGTCCTTATGTAAAGTTTTCTACTGACTGCAAAACTGTTATGAAACCGTAAAGAACCCAGAGTTAATGTTAACTAAATCGGTTATTACTGAAAAACTAGAGATAACGTGAGAGGGACTATAAGGAAAGGGAGGAAGAAGAGGGATATGAAGAGGAAAGTGCAGAGGGATGGAGGGAGGGAGAGAAATGGTAGGATACTGGGAAGAAAGGGAGTTAACTGGCAGTTCGAAGTATACGTGAGCCTGAGAGACGGGATGGTGAAGTAAAACTTTTGGTGAATAATTGCTGCGTGGCCTTTTGGTGGTGGTGATGGTGGTTGTGCGCGAGTGAGGGGGGAAATTGAGTTGAAGTAGACAAAGAGCAAAGAGGAGGAGGAAAGTCGGAGAGACGATTGGATGGGAATAAAAAGTGGCATGGCAACTAAGAAAAAAATAGGAACGAGAGAAAATCAGAGAGAAGACAGGAAGATAGGGGACAGAAACAGAAGAATGACGTAGGGAATAAAAGGAGATAGATGGAAAAAGGAAAGAAGAGAGAGAGAGAGAGAGAGAGAGAGAGAGAGAGAGAGAGAGGAGTGAAAAGATTGAGGAAAGAAACATGGGACGGAGAAAAAAAAAGTTTGAGAAAGGATGGAAGGGATGGGGGGGGACATTCAGTGGTAAAGAGGGTAAATGGAGGAGAAAAAATGTAAGGAAATTGAGTCATTAGAAAAGGAAGAGATTAAGATATACCAGAGAGAAGAATGGATATAAAAGCAAGGTGGAGTGGTAATAGTGGAAAGGAGAATGGGCGGAGAAGTCGAAAAGATGGTTGGAGGGATAAACATGAGTGAGGAAAGATGAAGAAAAAAAAGTGAGAGAGAGGAAAACAAAAGCAAGAGGTTGACAAGCTAAG